>NC_069506.1:163762194-164062194 GCF_027579735.1 Bombina bombina | reverse complement strand
TTATTGGCGTCGCCGGCTTTGGCGGGCGACGATTTTTATCGGATCGACCCCAATATTCCCCAGAGTCAACAACTCTCACAAGTTCCTGGGAGACAGCCTTATACAAGTCAGCTGGAGACTTAGACACTTATGTCACAGTGCAGTTCTCCATTTTATTTGGTTATTAACCCTTCACAAACCAAGATTTCTGCACCAATAAGCGTGCTTCTTTTTCATTTAATTTATAGATCATCCCTGCAAGCCCAATAGGCCAGAAGAAGAGCTGACTTGTGGACTCTTTATTTATTGTCACAGACATTATTTGATGTATTTATTAATATTATTAATTGCCTTTTTCACAATATTTAATTTATCTATTTGAATATAGCGCCCTCTACTTTTTTCTCTTACTCTGAGAAAACTTGTGGTTTCATTGTGTATCATGCCAGTAGCTAACACATTGATTCATTACTAGATGCTGCAAGCACCTTAGGATCTCTGAACAAGTTCTGTATTTAAAATGCTGGTGCTCAGTGCATACTTAATTATACTTTTGAAACAGCTATAGCTTTTATTAGAAGCATTTTTGCTAATAGAGGTATATTACTAAAATGCTTCTATTTAAAACTGAAATGCATCCATGTGATTTCCAATTTTAGCTGGAATGTCCCTTTAATATATTTGCTTTTAAAGGGAATTCTCTTCATAGCAGGTCACCACTATATTTACATAATCTTCTGACTGTGAGAATAAATTATTGTTCATGTGTCAACTTCTGGATTAGCACTGTGCATGTATGATTTACAATGTCTTAGCCCCTTTTTAAAAAAAGTAAACATATACATTACATATAACAACTTCATTAATTTTCCTAAACAATTGGCCTCCCAAATAAAAGCTGGGCATAAATAATAAAAAGGCTATCAATATATTCTACATTATAAACAGTATTAAGAGAACTAAAAATATAATTTGCATTACTTAAAATTGACTCTGAGCTAAGAAAGACTGGGATACTGGGAACAACTTAGACTTCTAATCTACCAAACTGCACAAATGAACTTCAAAGATACATCTTGCATATTATATTATATGATGTTCAACCTGCCCACAGCTCATGCCACTGCTTCTGCCACTGGGATTAATCTTCTATCTTTAGTAGGTTATTGTCTGATTCCAGTGCTATCAGCATGTCTAATGAAAGTCTCAAGAATAATCTTCCTCTGTCTATACCTATCAGCCATACAACACACTAAAGGCTAGATAACAAGTGGAGTGTTATTTAACGCTCCCGCACGGGCATTAACTGTGCTAGAAGTAAGCTTTTTGCGCACGTCCGGTAGCGCTTGTATTACAAGTTGAAAGTAAACAGTTTTTGATTGAACTTAGAATATTACATGTGCGATAACCTATTCCCCCATAGAAGTCAATAAAGAAAAAAGTGGAAAAAAAACACCCTGCTCCCTCACAAAGATGATTGTATATTCTCAAGTGCGCTAACTCGAAATGAAAATATTAATATTTCACATTCCAATGTTCTTCACATAGCAGAATATGTTTGATTTATTCATAAATATATATATATATGATTTTTTTTTGGTAAAATATAAAAAATACATTTATTTACATGCCTTTACTGTATATGTGTACGTATGTATATATATATATGTTTATACGAGTAAATATGGACCGCAAAACCGGATGTGATATCACTCGCTGCGTGGCTCCGCCCTTACGCATTTCACTTCGTCAGAGGGCAATCTCTATATATATATATATATATATATATATGATTTTTTTGGTAAAATATAAAAAATACATTTATTTAAATGTCTATACTGTATGGGGCTGATTTATTAATGTCTGTCAGTCATGATCCGCTGAACTGTGCAATGCCGCACCCTGCAAACTCACGGCCGCTAGCAGGGGGTGTCAAATATCAACCCGATCATACACGATCAGGCGGATTGATGTCCACAGCCTCAGAGGTTAAGAGTTAAGGAGCAGCTGTCTTAAAACTTCTTAACTCCTGTTTCCGGTGAGTCTGAAGGCTCGCGCAGAAACAGGTATATTTGGCCCAATTCGAGCCATGATAAATCGGCCCCTAAATGTATACATATATATGTATGTGTTTATATGAGTATATATGTCTGTATATACATATATACACTTATAAATACATATGTACACACATATATAAACACACACACATATATATATACAGTATATATATATATATATATATATATATATATATATATATATACACACACATATATATATATATATATATATATATATATATATATATATATATATATATATATATATATATACATATCAATATTTAGACATGTATGTATCTCTATGTTTAAGTCCTTTGCCTATCTTTTCTTTTTCTAACACCTTTTTGAACCCTTAGAACTTTTTTGTGCAATATCTTTTTTGATTAGTTTTTATTAGGTGGTGTTATTATGGGTGTACTTTGTAATGTATTTTTAAAGTGTTTTGTTACACTTTTTTATTTTTGTGTAATAGTTAACCAGAGCTCTGAGGTGGCGCTAACCCGACACGTGTTAACATCAATTGTGCTCAAGAGATTGCGTTTACTTTCAACTTGTAATATGAGCCCAAAACCTTATGCGTGCAAACACCCCTTTTCGCTCTCACGGAACTGTTAGCGCTGCACTTGTAATCTAGCCCCAAGAGTTGAGGGTAGAATTAAAACTGACTACACAAATAGCCGGTAGCTTACTATTTTGGATAAATATTTGGTCTCTAACCCATTTATTCTGAAAAAATGCATCATGGGAAGGCACCACACACTGATCATCAAAGACTTTGACAGTTGAGAAGGAAATTGAACCAGAGAGCTACTGTACATCAGTCTCTGGCTAAGTATTCTATCATACACAGCACAGTGAGACTTCCAGAGATATTCTGCACACCACATGCCACTTAAACTGGTGAAATACTTTTCCATTCTAATGGCATTACACTGCTTCTGACAACCCCCAATTTACTTTTATTTAAAGGGACAGTTTACCCAAAAACATTTCTCCCCTTTAAATTGTTTCCAATGATCCATTTTACCAGCTGGAGTGTATTAAACTGTTTACAAATTATAACATAATGAGATCTGATATTACCTGCATTTGCAGTTCTTTTTCTTGCAATAGTTTATTAGTTGTCCAGTTGGCCTTTTTATGTTATTTTTTTTTTGGCCATGTAAATAGCAAATCAAGACTGAGGTGTGAAGGGTAAACATCAGATTTTTGTCATCCTATTTTTTGCTTGATTGTCTGACTGAATAATATTTTTAATTAACATACCACAAATTAAAATGTTTTATTGTAACTATTAACATTTGTATTCCCACATAGCGCAATGCAAATATATCAAGTCTAAAATGCTTACAACTTTCATTTCCCTGGCTAATATACCATTCCCTATGTAAGACATTTCTTCTTAGATGTGCACTTCCAGGAGGCCCGCCTGTGATTTGTGGTGTGGCTTCACCAGGAGGGTGAGACTGGGCAAGTAGTGGGCAGGGCAGACGTGTCATGGGTTGGATTAGGTGCGCTGTGGGTGGAGTGGGGCATGTTGCAGTGCAGCAGGGCATGTTGCAGGTGGAGCTGGCTGGAGGTGTCACAGTAACTGGGCAGCGTGGTGGTGGGAAGTTGCATTGGGGGGAAACATAGAGGGGCAACCATTATGCTGAGGGGGCTAATTCCCCCCTAGCAACGCCACTAGTAGTGATGTTGCGAATTGTTCGCCGGCGAATAGCTCCCGGCGAACATAGCTTGTTCGCGTTTGCAACGGCGGGCGAACATATGCAATGTTCGATCCGCCCCTATTCGTCATCATTGAGTAAACTTTGACCCTGTATCTCACAGTCTGCAGACACATTCCAGCCAATCAGCAGCAGACCCTCCCTCTCAGACCCTCCCAGCTCCTGGACAGCAGCCATTTTAGATTAATTCAGAAGCTGCATTCTTAGAGAGAGGAGAGACAGTGTAGCTGCTGCTGATTTCATAGGGAAATTGATAGCTAGGCTAGTGTATTCAGTGTCCACTACAGTCCTGAAGGACTCATCTGATCTCTGCTGTAATTGCAGTTACCTGCCTGCCAGTGTGTGTGTCAGGCTCACAGCGTATACTGTGCCCACTTGCCCAGTGCCACCACTCATATCTGGTGTAACAGTAGTGTAAATTTAAAAAAAAAAAAAAAATTTTGACTGTGAAACATCAGTCTGCTTGTGTAATCTAATTGCAGTTGCCTGCCTGCCAGCGTGTGTGCCAGGCCCACTTGCCCAGTGCCACCACTCATATCTGGTGTAACAGTAGGGTAAATTAAAAAAAAAAAACATTTTTGACTGTGAAACATCAGTCTGCTAGTGTAATCTAATTGCAGTTTCATTGCCTGGCAGCGTGTAGGCCCACTTGCCCACTGCCACCACTCATATCTGGTGTAACAGTAGTGTAAATTTAAAAAAAAAAACTTTTTTGACTGTGAAACATCAGTCTGCTAGTGTAATCTAATTGCAGTTGCCTGCCTGCCTGCCTGCCAGCTTGTGTGCCAGGCCCACTTGCCCAGTGCCACCACTCATATCTGGTGTAACAGTAGTGTAAATTAAAAAAAAAAAAACTTTTTTGACTGTGAAACATCAGTTAGCTAGTATAATCTAATTGCAGTTGCCTGCCTGCCTGCCAGCATGTGTGCCAGGCCCAATTTGCACAGTGCCACCACTCATATCTGGTGTAACAGTAGTGTAAATTTAAAAAAAAAAAAAAAACTTTTTTGACTGTGAAACATCAGTCAGCTTGTGTAATCTAATTGCAGTTGCCTGACTGCCAGCGTGTGTGCCAGGCCCACTTGCCCAGTGCCACCACTCATATCTGGTGTAACAGTAGTGGACATTTTTTAAAAAAAGCTTTTTTGACTGTGAAACATCAGTCTGCTAGTGTAATCTAATTGCAGTTGCCTGCCTGCCAGTGTGTGTGCTAGGCCCACTTGCCCAGTGCCACCACTCATATCTGGTGTAACAGTAGTGTAAATTTAAAAAAAAAAAACTTTTTTGACTGTGAAACATCAGTCTGCTAGTGTAATCTAATTGCAGTTGCCTGCCTGCCAGCGTGTGTTTTCCAGGCTCACAGTGTATACTGTGCCCACTTGCCCAGTGCCACCACTCACATCTGGTGTAACAGTAGTGTAAATTTAAAAAAAAAAACTTTTTTGACTGTGAAACATCAGTCTGCTAGTGTAATCTAATTGCAGTTGCCTGCCTGCCAGCGTGTGTGCCAGGCTCACAGCATATACTGTGCCCACTTGTCCAGTGCCACCACTCATATCTGGTGTAACAGTACATTTAAAAACCAAAAAACTTTTTGGACTGTGAAACATCAGTCTGCTTTTTTGTGTCAGGCTCACAGCTTATACTGGGCCCACTTGCCCAGTGCCACCACTCATATCTTGTTTTGTTTAATAGTAGTGTAAGTGTACATTTAAAAAAATAAAAACTTTTTGGACTGTGAAACATCAGTCTGCTTTTTTGTGTCAGGCTCACAGCGCATACTGTGCCCACTTGCCCAGTGCCACCACTCATATCTTGTTTAATAGTAGTGTAAGTGTATATTTAAAAAACAAAAAAACTTTTTGGACTGTGAAACATCAGTCTGCTTTTTTGTGTCAGGCTCACAGCGTATACTGTGCCCACTTGCTCAGTGCCACCACTCATATCTTGTTTAATAGTAGTGTAAGTGTACATTTAAAAAAAAAAACTTTTTTGACTGTGAAACATCAGTCTGCTTTTTTGTGTCAGGATCACAGCTTATATTGGGCACACATGCCCAGTGCCACCACTCATATCTTGTTTAATAGTAGTGTAAGTGTACATTTAAAAACAAAAAAAACTTTTTGGACTGTGAAAAATCAGTCTGCTTTTTTGTGTCAGGCTCACAGCGTATACTGTGTCCACTTGCCCAGTACCACCACTCATATCTTGTTTAATAGTAGTGTAAGTGTACATTTAAAAAAAAAACTTTTTGGACTGTGAAATATCAGTCTTCTTTTTTGTGTCAGGCTCACAGCTTATACTGGGCCCACTTGCCCAGTGCCACCACTCATATCTTGTTTAATAGTAGTGTAAGTGTACATTTAAAAAAATAAAAACTTTTTGGACTGTGAAACATCAGTCTGCTTTTTTGTGTCAGGCTCACAGTGTATACTGTGCCCACTTGCCCAGTGCCACCTCTCATATCTTGTTTAATAATAGTGTAAGTGTACATTTAAAAACCAAAAAAAACTTTTTGGACTGTGAAACATCAGTCTGCTTTTTTGTATCAGGCTCACAGCATATACTGTGCACACTTGCCCAGTGCCACCACTCATATCTTGTTTAATAGTAGTGTAAGTGTACATTTAAAAACCCAAAAAAACTTTTTGGACTGTGAAACATCAGTCTGCTTTTTGTGTCAGGCTCACAGCTTATACTGTGCCCACTTGCCCAGTGCCACCACTCATATCTTGTTTAATAGTAGTGTAAGTGTACATTTAAAAAAAATAAAAACTTTTTGGACTGTGAAACATCAGTCTGCTTTTTTGTGTCAGGCTCACAGCTTATACTGGGCCCACTTGCCCAGTGCCACCACTAATATCTTGTTTAATAGTAGTGTAAGTGTACATTTAAAAAAATAAAATAACTTTTTGGACTGTGAAACATCAGAAACATCTATCTATCTCGTGGCCAGACTGTTTTGTGACAGCCACTTGTGTTTCGGCCAAATGTCCGTCGGCCAAATGTCCGTCGGCCAAATGTCCATCTGCCAAATGTCCGTCGGCTAAAAGTGCAGCCACGATTGCACGCGCAGTGCCCCAAATTTGAAGTAGGAGGACCGACCAAACATCTTTTTCCAACTCCCGGTTAATAAAAATCCCTGACCTCGCCGCAACTATAATAAATGTATTAACCCCTAAACCGCCACACCCGGACACCGCTGCAACCTACATTATACCTAGTAACCCCTATCCTGCCCCCCCTATACCGCTGCCCTCTATAATAAAGTTATTAACCCCTATCCTGCTGATCCCGCATCTCGCCGCAACTAAATAAATAGTTTAACCCCTAAACTGCCACTCCCGGACCCTGCCGCAACCTATATTAAATTTATTAACCCCTAATCTTCCCCCCCTACACCGTCGCCACCTATAATACATTTATTAACCCCTATCCTGCCCCCCACTACACCGTCGCCACTGTAATAAATTTATTAACCCCTAAAGCTAAGTCTAACCCTAACACTAACACCCCCCTAAGTTAAATATATTTTAAATCTAACGAAATAAATTAACTCTTATTAAATAAATTATTCCTATTTAAAGCTAAATACTTACCTGTAAAATAAACCCTAATATAGCTACAATATAATGAATAATTATATTGTAGCCATCTTAGGATTTATTTTTGTTTTATAGGTAACTTTCAATTTATTTTAACTAGGTATAATAGCTATTAAATAGTTATTAACTATTTAATAGCTACCTAGCTAAAATAAAGAGAAATTTACCTGTTAAATAAAAACTAACCCAAGTTACAATTCCACCTAACACTACACTATACTTAAATAAATTATTCCTATTTAAAACTAAATACTTACCTGTAAAATAAACCCTAAGATAGCTACAATGTAATTAATAATTACATTGTAGCTATTTTAGGATTTATATTTATTTTACAGGTAACTTTGTATTTATTTTAGCTAGTTAGAATAGTTATTAAATAGTTATTAACTATTTAATAACTACCTAGCTAAAAGAAATTAAAAATTATCTGTAAAATAAATCCTAACCTAAGTTACAATTAAACCTAACACTACACTATCATTACATTAATTAAATAAATTAACTAAAATAACTACAATTAAATACAATTACATAAACTAACTAAAGTACAAAAAATAAAAAAAGCTAAGTTACAAAAAATAAAAAAATAGGTTACAAACATTTAAAAAATATTACAACAATTTTAAGCTAATTACACCTAATCTAAGCCCCCTAATAAAATAACAAAGCCCCCCAAAATAAAAAAATTCCCTACCCTATTATACATTAAAAAAGTTCAAAGCTCTTTTACCTTACCAGCCCTTAAAAGGGCCTTTTGTGGGGCATGCCCCAAAGAAAACTGCTCTTTTGCCTGTAATAGAAAAATACAACCCCCCCCAACATTAAAACCCACCACCCACATACCCCTAATCTAACCCAAACCCCCCTTAAAATAACCTAACACTAATCCCCTGAAGATCATCCTACCTTTAGTCGTCTTCACTCAGCCGAGCCACCGATGGAACTGAAAAGGAGATCCGGAGCGGCAGAAGTGATCCTCCAAGGGGCGCTGAAGAAATCTTCCATCCGATGAAGTGATCCTCTAGGCGGCGCTGAAGAAGTCTTCGATCCGGGCGATGTCATCTTACAAGCGGGGTCTTCAATCTTCATCCCGCCAACGCAGAGCATCCTTCTTTCCCGACGGACTACCGACGAATGAAGGCTCCTTTAAGGGACTTCATCCAAGATGGCGTCCCTTCAATTCCGATTGGCTGATAGGATTCTATCAGCCAATCGGAATTAAGGTAGGAAAAATCTGATTGGCTGATTGAATCAGCCAATCAGATTGAAGTTCAATCCGATTGGCTGATCCAATCAGCCAATCAGATTGAGCTCGCCTTCTATTGGCTGTTCCGATCAGCCAATAGAATGCGAACTCAATCTGATTGGCTGATTCAATCAGCCAATCAGATTTTTCCTACCTTAATTCCGATTGGATGATAGAATCCTATCAGGCAATCGGAATTGAAGGGACGCCATCTTGGATGACGTCCCTTAAAGGAGCCTTCATTCGTCGGTAGTCCGTCAGGAAAGAAGGATGTTCCGCATCGGCGGGATGAAGATTGAAGACCCCGCTTGGAAGATGACATCGCCCGGATAGAAGACTTCTTCAGCGCCGCTTGGAAGATGACATCGCCCGGATGGAAGACTTCTTCAGCGCCGCCTAGAGGATCACTTCATCGGATGGAAGATTTCTTCAGCGCCCCTTGGAGGATCACTTCTGCCGCTCCGGATCTCCTCTTCAGTTCCATCGGTAGCTCGGCTGAGTGAAGACGACTAAAGGTAGGATGATCTTCAGGGGATTAGTGTTAGGTTATTTTAAGGGGGGTTTGGGTTAGATTAGGGGTATGTGGGTGGTGGGTTTTAATGTTGGGGGGGTTGTATTTTTCTTTTACAGGCAAAAGAGCAGTTTTCTTTGGGGCATGCTCCACAAAAGGCCCTTTTAAGGGCTGGTAAGGTAAAAGAGCTTTGAACTTTTTTAATGTAGAATAGGGTAGGGAATTTTTTTATTTTGGGGGGCTTTGTTATTTTATTAGGGGGCTTAGATTAGGTGTAATTAGCTTAAAATTGTTGTAATATTCTTTAAATGTTTGTAACCTATTTTTTAATTTTTTGTAACTTAGCTTTTTTATTTTTTGTACTTTAGTTAGTTTATGTAATTGTATTTAATTGTAGTTATTTGTATTTAATTTATTTAATTTATTTAATGATAGTGTAGTGTTAGGTTTAATTGTAACTTAGGTTAGGATTTATTTTACAGGTAATTTTGTATTTCTTTTAGCTAGGTAGTTATTGAATAGTTAATAACTATTTAATAACTATTCTAACTAGCTAAAATAAATACAAAGTTACCTGTAAAATAAAAATAAATCCTAAAATAGCTACAATGTAATTATTAATTACATTGTAGCTATCTTAGGGTTTATTTTACAGGTAAGTATTTAGTTTTAAATAGGAATAATTTATTTAAGTATAGTGTAGTGTTAGGTGTAATTGTAACTTAGGTTAGTTTTTATTTTACAGGTAAATTTCTCTTTATTTTAGCAAGGTAGCTATTAAATAGTTAATAACTATTTAATAGCTATTGTACCTAGTTAAAATAAATTGAAAGTTACCTATAAAATAAAAATAAATCCTAAGAGAGCTACAATAAAATTATTATTTATATTGTAGCTATATTAGGGTTTATTTTAAAGGTAAGTATTTAGTTTTAAATAGGATTAATTTAGTTAATAATAGAAATATTATTTAGATTTATTTAATTAATATTTAAGTTAGGGGGGTGTTAGTGGTTAGTGTTAGACTTAGGTTTAGGGGTTAATAAATTTATTACAGTGGCGGTGGTGTAGTGGGGGGCAGGATAGGGGTTAATAAATGTATTATAGGTGACGACGATGTAGGGGGCCAGATTAGGGTTTAATAAATTTAATATAGGTTGCGGCAGGGTCCGGGAGCGGCGGTTTAGGGGTTAAACTATTTATTTAGTTGCGGCGAGGTGCAGGATCAGCAGGATAGGGGTTAATAACTTTATTATAGAGGGCGGCGGTATAGGGGGGCAGGATAGGGGTTACTAGGTATAATGTAAGTTGCGGCTGTGTCTGGGAGCGGCAGTTTAGGGGTTAATACATTTATTATAGTTGCGGCGGGGTCAGGGAGCGGCGGTTTAGGGGTTAATATGTATAGAGTAGCTTGCGGTGGGCTCCGGGAGCGGCAGTTTAGGGGGTAATACATTTATTTAGTTGTGGCGGTGTTGGGGGGGACAGATTAGGGGTGTTTAGACTCGGGGTACATGTTAGGGTGTTAGGTGTAGACAGCTCCCATAGGAATCAATTTGATGTCTGGTAGCAGCGAACTTGTACTTTCGCTATGGTCAGACTCCCATTGATTCCTATGGGATCCGCCGCCTCCAGGGCGGCGGATTGAAAACCAGGTACGCTGGGCCGGAAAAGTGCCGAGCGTACCTGCTAGTTTTTTGATAACTACTAAAAGTAGTCAGATTGTGCCGCACTTGTGTACGGAACATCTGGAGTGACGTAAGAATCGATCTGTGTCGGACTAAGTCCGGCGGATCGAAGCTTAAGTCACAAAATTCTACTTTTGCCGGTGTCTAGCCTTTGATAACTAAGGCGAATCAGCCTCGCCACAAATACGCTGCGGAATTCCAGCGTATTTGAGGTTGGCGGCTTGATAACTACCCCCCTATGTATCTATCTATCTATCTATCAAATCTATCTATCTCGTGGTTGTGCAAATGGACTGTTTGCGGTTGTTTGCGGTGCATTAAACGGGGAGTTTGGTCTGTCACTGTGAAGCGGGCGTAACCCTTACACTACCTGATCGATACAACATCATACCTGATGTTTTAAAGCAAGTTATTCCAAACAATTTAGGAATGTTAGGTGATTTATGCCCTTTATGGATTAAAACCAGACTCTGCATCAACTATGTAATTTTACGTTGGAGTTTTGCCATGGATCCCCCTTCCGGCATGCCACAGTCCAGGTGTTAGTACCCTTGAAACAACTTTTCCATCACTATTGTGGCCAGAAAGAGTCCCTGTGGGTTTTAAAATTTGTGAGTTTGCCCGGTTCGCCCATTCGTGAACAGTTGCGGACGTTCACGTTCGCCGTTCGCGAATGGAAAATTTTAAGTTTGCGACATCACTAGCCACTAGTATAGTTGTGTATTTTGGTATTAAAACCTTTAATAATGGTTCCAATAATACTGCTTTAAAGAACCTACAGTACCTTATCATTTTTGATATTGCTCACTACTACTAAAATACAGATTTTTTTTATGTCTGACTTTTTTATGCCTTCTCCTGCTTTCCCCTTGATTATGTAAAAAAAAAAAAAAAAAAAATCCATTCAAGTCACATATTTGCAGTCAGACTTTTTTTCTGTGTGACCTGCCTGTCACAGTAATATCAGTTTGTATGGTTCCATTTTATTTTTATTTTATCGGCTTAGTTATTAATTTTTTTTTCTAAATATACACAATAGAAAGAATGTATCAGATGTAAATGGAACATATTATTTAGTAGAAAAATAAGCCAGTTGTGTACATTTATAATTTATTTTGCTGGAATTCAAATAATTTCCATTAACATACTTGCAAATGCAATTATTGTTCTTACTGTAGGTTATTGAAGAACATTACAGGAAAAAAGATTTAAGCTAGAACCGTTCCCATTGAACATCTGACTCTATGTGCATGAACAAACTAGCAATAAAGCTGACCTTTTTGAATTAGTGTGCCCAAAATAGTGTCACATAAATTCACTTACAATCTTGAAAATTAAATGCAAATCATTGAAATTTGTTAGGAAGAATCCCCCCCCCCTCCATAGCTCAGGAAAGCTAGTAGCGTGAGTGAATTAACAATTTATGTCAGCGTTAAGTGTAAATAGCTAAACCAGGAGTGAATATATATGAATCCTGATTACTATGTGCTGTGTTTATTAAGAAAAGTCTGACACTAAGAGCCAGAAGACATTTCTTACAAGTTTCTAAAGCTTTCAGGAAATATTATGAAATCATATGAGTTGTATAAACCTCTGGGTACTGTTTGATATTCTGCAATCATCCCTGAGGTATTCCTTTGCATTATAGTGTGTCATAACCTCTAAGATATGTTTGTTTTAATGAGAAATAATTAAAATGAAAGACACTTACTCTGGCGAACGTTGAAGTTGCCTGAGTGGTTTTTGAGATGCATAAATATTTTGGGACTTTGAGTCTCTTGTGTATGCGAGCCGATGCCAAATTGTTCTTTACACAAAAACCCATTTTGCAGATATGCTAACACTGCATGGCACAGATTATTGTGTATATTCTTTCTATTTTGAGTTATTGAAATATAACCCATTCATTTATGAAACTCAGTAGTATACAATTAAACTTAATGGACAAAGCAGCTCAATTTCTATACTGTCCAATATATTTTAAAATATGAAAAAGAAAAGTGCTGTTTAAAATACCTACTGATTTTGTCAACAGCAAAAGTATAACGCAATAGGCAGGCTGCTGTCTCATCAATATTTCAGGCTGTACATGCGTAAAATTATGATGACATTATGTATCTTTTTTTTTTGCTTTTTCCTGAAATATAGTTAACACTGCATGCTTTTCATCTCTTCAGATGAACTGAAGTGTGGAGATGAACTGAAGGGTTCAGAGTTTTTAAATAACAAATCTGTCTACATTCCACTTTTTAACAAAACATTGTTGTTGTGATTAGGTTTATTGGAGTCTGATGACAAATAGCCAAGAGCTGGCAGGCTGGCCAGATATAGATTTATAAGCTTAATTACAGAAATGTCCTGATATTTAGAGGAAGTCAGCCAGGGATCACATACAGGCAGATACTGCCAGTAACACAGGTATAGGGGCCCATTTTACAAGCTCCGTAGGGAGCTTGTGGGCCCGTGTTTCTGGCGAGTCTTCAGACTCGCCAGAAACACAAGTTATGGAGCTGCAGTCTATAGACCGCTGCTCCATAACCCTGTCCGCCTGCTCTGCGCAGGTGGACAGGAATCGCCAGAAATCAACCCGATCGAGTACGATTGGGTTGATTGACACCCCCCTGCTGGCGGCCGATTGGCCGCAAGTCTGCAGGGGGCGGCGTTGCAATGCTGAATATGGAAAGCGTATTGCTCTCCGTATTCAGCGAGGTCTTGCAGACCTGATCCGCAGTGTCGGATCAGGTCCGCAAGACCTTTCTTAAATAGGTGCCATAGACTGAGTATGGCCATCACGACAGAGCTTTAGGGAAGCAAGAAAAACAACATTGGGATATAGAACCTGAATGAAATACTGGTATGTTATATCAGTGTTTTTCAACCAGTGTGCCGATGCACACTAGTGTGCCATGAGAGATCCTCAGGTGTGCCGCGGCAGACTGACAACAGTGTGACATTTTTAAAATTTTACTTGTTTTTTATTCTGGGCCGTTTTTTTATTTTGAGTGAGTGAGATGATGACTGAGGGTAACAGCGCAGCGGCAGCTCGCTTCCCCGACCAGTGTTCACACTTGGAAGGAACCCCCACCCACCACAACACGTGTCTAGTTCTGGCGCAGCTTTGCTCCTCCTCCAAAACAGTTCCAGCCAGCGGGGGTGTCCCTCTTTCAAATTTTGAAATATTTGGAGGTATGACAGGCTCATCAGTCATCATTTACAACCATGACATTGACATTCATTCACAGACAATCATTATGATTGTTTGTGAATGAATGTCAATATGTCATGTATAGTTTGTAGGAGGCATGGCATGACAGCACAGTACAGTGTGAGTGTATGTATATATATATATATATATATATATATATATATATATATATATATACATACTGTATTAGGCTACAATGTGCGATTTTGAAAAATTTTGGGATGGTGGTGTGCCGCAGGATTTTTTTAATGTAAAAAAGTGTGCCACGGCAAAAAAAAGGTTGAAAATCACTGTGTTATATGATGCATTGTGTTTGCCTGGTATGTGATATGTTGCATTGTGTTTGCCTAGTCATTTATGGACACTAATTTCCATGTGCATTACCTTATGGAAAGAGTTATAAGAAATGTAGACATAGAATTTTATGGTACTAGTAAATATATGAAAATATGGTAGCTCTTGACATGGTTCAATGACTATTGTCCAAGTGACTCACTGTGTCTTTGAAAAATATTAGATTGGATATTGAAAAAAACATCCATATGATGCATGGACACCACAGACATTGGTGATCACAATACACCTGACCGCAAGTTATCGGCTAAATATAGACAACACAATTGAAACACTAAATTAAGGAGACTGTCAGGATAGGAGAGAATACTGGGCATGCAGAATGAAAATTAGTGGCCTGGTCAGATGGTGAGAATGCCTGAACAGTCTGGTAATTTTATTAAATGTATAAATTCAGTTTTGGGAGATCAGCAGTGTCACGGATACCACAGATGCCTCCTACCTGAATTACTGTGCTTTGCCCTGTTTTGTTTTCTGGCCCATTGTGGATTACTGTGTGCCCTAAACTCCCTCCCTCTTGTGTTCTCACTGCTTATACTCCTTCCCGGCTGACCAGACTTCAAGTTCATTGTTTAAAACATAGTTCTTAGAGTATATCCAATCCGCTACTATGCGAGCTAGGAAACATAAATTGTAAGATCTTAAATTTGGTAATGCTAGACCTCCCAGCTCTCTTGGCACTACCAATTTAGAAAAGGCTATCTTAGATATTTTCCCCTGCCAGATAAATTGCCTAATTGAAGCGTTCATTAGCCGTACATCTTTTTCAAATAAGATTACTGGGACATTCTGGAGGATGTAGAGCAACTTTGGAAGGAGAACCATCTTAAATAAAGCTGACCGTCCAGATATTGATAGTGGGAGATTTTGCCAGACCTTAAGCCTTTCTTTTAGATGAACAAGCATTGGGGTTACATTTACTTTATATAGGTCTCTCAAATTGATTGGGATATTGATTCCTAAGTATTTCAAGGATTCTGTTACCACTCTAAAAGGTAAATCTAAATTACTTCTAGTGCTTTTCCTATGACAAATTAACTCAGATTTTGTAACATTTACTTTATACCCTGAGAATACACCAAAATGATCAGTGATCTGCAGAAGCTTTGGAATATTCTGATCAGTATTAGACAAGTAAACAAGTAGGTCATCTGCATATAGTCCGATTTTCATTTCATGATTTCGGATTTTTATACCCTCCAGAGAGCTCCTTATCATAATTGCCAGGGGTTCTATGGCTACATCAAAGAGGAGCAGGGAGAGAAACTGGCTGACCAGACTTATGGAACTTCTAGCCAGTCGGGCTACCCAGGAATCCCGCTGCATTTTACCCTAGGTTGCTCCAGAGACCCTTTGTCCCAGAGTTCCGCTCTTTTGGGGATTTTCTGTGCCATTGGTGGACAATGGTTGGGGTGATTGCTGAGGGGGAGCTCACCCGGGAACCAGGGGTTTTGGACACCCCCACCTCAATAACTTTTCCAGGCTGCCACTCCAGTCCCCAGTAACGAATCATGTCACTTTTTGGACTTGGCATCTGGGGGCTTTCCAACGACACTCTGGAGGGGCTGTCGTTCCCACAGGATCACACCGAAACTGTGACCTAGATACTGTTGGGGTCTCTATGTGAATATGGCTCCTATGGAGGAGCCAGCCTGTCTGGAGGGGTGGGAATGGTGGGATCAGATAAGGCTCCTATCAAGATGAGAATGTGTTTACAAGCTGTGTGGTTTTCCCGATAAATACTTTTCGTGTTTCACCTTAATACTGGTCTTGTCTGGTTATTAGGGTGGGCTCTTGCTAAAATCATTTTCTCCACTCTACAGCTACAAGTTCCAGGTACAGTAAGGACCCTTTTGGCGGAGCTACCCAGTCGGGGTAGCTGGTGTTTGTCACAGACAGTCATTATTGGTCATTGAGTATGCCATTATGGGGAATGGGATTAAATATTGTGGGAATTATTAAACTCACCTGTATTTGACTGACACAGTTTTTTACATCAAATGGGAATTTTGGAAAGATTGAAATCAAGCCCTTCACCTGAACTGACACAAAATTTGTGTTTTTGTCTAAACATTTCTATGAACTATATGAGTTATATTTTCTCTCATATTTTATTTAAACTCTGGAAAAGTTGTTTCATAAACTGCTCTGGAATAAACATTATTATAAATCATTCAGTTTATAACAAGGATATATTTTTTTTCTTTCTTGATTCAAATAGAACATGCCATTTTACTTCTATTATCCAATTTGCTTTGTTCTGTTAGTATCATTTGTTGAAAAGAATACCAGAGGATGCTCTAGAGTTAGTTAGGCCTTAGGCAAAATTCAAATATGAGGCTTCTCTTATGTTTAATTGTTATTACATATCAATTACTATATTGTACTGCACTGTACACCTGGTTTTGTACAATAATTATCCATTTTTAAAAAAAAACATTTTAGATAATAATTTATGTTTTGGTCTTCTATTGTATCAACTATCTCAATAATAATGCAAGGAAAAAAGAAAGGAAAAGAGGAGAAAGGAAGAGAGAGGGAAAATAGAGAGCATTTTGAAAGAGCAAGAGAGAGAGGAGGGAGAAACAGAGAGAAAGAAGTAATTAAAAAGATTGGTGAGAAGGGCGAGATGAAACAGCGAGATTGTGAAGGATATATCAAAAAGGAAAGAGAATTATTGTAGACGGGAGAGATAGATAAGACAGAGTGAATAGAGTAGGGGATAGAGGGAGAGATAAAGAGGAGAGATAGCAGGGTAAAGAAAAGTGAGAGAGAGGATAACAGGAGAAGACAGAGTAGAGTCTAGAGGAGAGAATGCAGAGAGTGGAAAGAAAAATAAAAGAAGAACAAGGGAGGGGGAGAAAGTGGAGAGGGAAATTGAAGCAAGCGGAGGGGGATGGAGATTGAAAAGAGAGAAGAAAGTGAAGAGAGGGGAAGTAGCAACAGAAAGGAGAGTGGAGGAAGGAAGTGAAGTTAGTGAGAGAGATAAGTGAATAGTGGAGGAAAGGAGAGAGGGAGAAAGAGACAAAGAAGGGGCAATAGAAAAGAGAGAGAGGTAGGGAGAGAAAAGTGGGTAGTGAGAGAGAAAAGTGTAAAGAAGTAGATGAGAGGGGATAGTGTGAGAGAAGAGACAGATGAGAGAGAGAAAATAAGAAATGTTAATAGCAGCTTATTACCTCTGGTATTAGGGGTTAACATGCTTATAGTGAAGTACCACTTTCCATTTTATGGGGTAGATTAGGAGTGGAGCGCACTTTTAATGTGTGCCAGTAAAGGGGAAATGTTACCACTTTACAGGTGCACGTTAATTACAAGTGGCTGGTTAATGCTCCAGCGAGCTTGCAGTTTCACTTTGTGCTAAGCGCAATTAACCAGAGGTCAGACCTCTGGTTAATGAAAAAAATGTGCCCAATTGCCCCCAAAATAAAAAGGACAGTATCTTTATTTTTATTTAAAAAAACTGATCAAAGCAGTTAAAGTGAGGAGATGTGGGGTGTTTAAAAAAAAAAAGACACTGAAAGTACCATTACATTGAGGTGAAAGGGGACTGTGTTTTAACTGTATATATAAATGTGTATGCTTATAAACATATACAGTAAATGTATGTGTTAATATGTGTATTTACACATATAAATACATATATATACATGTATATATTGTTTTACATATATATTTTTAATTTGCTGCCAACAGAGCGCAAATTAACCCCTGCACTGTGCCAGGTGCTTTGCCGTGTCTCACGGCATGAGAACAAGGCTCCCATTGGTGCCCATGGAAGCGATTTCTCATACGTGCGCTGGTATTATTGAGTGGAGCACAAATATTGTGCTTGCGCAAGCGCAATATCGCGCTTCACTCATAATCTAGGCCTTCATGTCTGCTGTTATCTGTGTCCTGAGTATGCTGAGGCTGACAGCACCACACTGGGGGATGCAGACGATGGAGGGAAGTGAGGAGTCTGTACTTGAGAGCCAGGAAATTTGCAGTTGTCTAAGAGGTTAGAATATCCAGCTGTACCAGGACAAGGTTTATGGGCAGAGCTGCTATACTACCAAATACTAATATAACGGAGACAGAAAAAGAAAAACAACAAAGCACATATTTTCTATGCCCATCTGAGAGGCCTTTTCATGAGTGAGGCCTTAGAGGCTTAGAGCAGCCTATACAGAATACCTAGATAGCCTCAGAAACAGCAATGCATTACTAGGAGCTAGCTGCTGATTGTTGTCTGTGCCTATTTGACTCTTTTTATTGGCTAACTCAGTGTGTTCAGCTAGCTCCCAGTAGAGCATTGTTGCTCCTTCAAAAAAGTATATCAAGAGAACAAAGTAAATTTGCTAATAGAAGTTAATGGGAAAGTTACTTAAAATTGTATGCTCTGTTCGAATCATTAAAAAAAAATTTCGTTCCATGTCCTCCCTTAATTAGCTTTATATTATTATAAATTTTTAAATAAATTGGTTTATTATAAATTGGTTTATTATAAATTTTCACTATTTCAAGTGCCTACTTTGTAATATAAACATGCTCTCGTAAAAAAAAAAAGGATTTTCTACAAATGTGCAATACAGAGACAGGTACTATGGGCCAGATTTATAATCTTCTCGACAATGTTAGACAATGTTAGCAAGTAGGTAACCTGTCCTCCCGGAATCACAACTAGCAGGCACAATTTTCTGCCCTATATATCAATGCACTAGGAGATCATAATGCAATGGCCCTCTCTGCTTTAAAGAAACCAACTGTGTGAGAGCAGGGCTTGTCAACTTACTCTGACCTGATCAGAAATGGGCTGGCCACTAAGCTTTACATTCCTGCTTTTTATAATGCAAGCTCAATCCTATTGGCTGATTGGATCAGCCAATAGGATTGAAGTTCAATCCTATTGGTTGATTGCATCAGCCAATAGGATTCTTTCAACCTTAATTCCGATTGGCTGAGAGAATTCTATCAGCCAATCGGAATCTAAGGGACGTCATCTTGGATGACGTCACTTAAAGGAACATTCATTTGTTGGGTAGTTGTGGGAAGAAGAGAATGCTCCGCGTCAGATGTCTTGAAGATGGACCTGCTCCACGCCAGATGGATAAAGATAGAAGATGCCTTCTGGATGAAGACTTCTGCCCGTTTGGAGGACCACTTCTCCCGGCTTGAATGAAGACTTCTCCCAGCTTTGTTGAGGCCTTCTTGCCACTTCATTAAGGACTTCTCCCGGCTTCATTGAGGATGGATGTTGGCTCTTCAAAACTGTAAGTGGATCTTCAGGGGTTAGTGTTAGGTTTTTTTAAGGGTTTATTGGGTGGGTTTAATTTTTAGGTTAGGGCTTTGGGCTGCAATAGAGCTAAATGCCCTTTTAAAGGGGCAGTCTAGTCAAAAATAAACTTTCATGATTCAGATAGGGCATGCATGTAATTTTAAACAACTTTCCAATATACTTCTATTATATAATTTTCTCAATTCTTTAGATATCCTTTGTTGAAGAAATAGCAATGCACATGTGTGAGCCAATCACACAAGGCCTCTATGTGCAGCAACCAATCAGCAGCTACTGAGCATATCTAGATATGCTTTTCAGCAAGTGATATCAAGAGAATTAAGCAAATGAGATAATAGAAGTAAATTAGAAAGTTGTTTAAAATGACATGCTCTTTCTAAATCACAAAATAAAAACATGGGTTTCATGTCCCTTTAAGGGCAATGCCCATCCAAATGCCCTTTTCAGGGCAATGGGGAGCTTAGTTTTTTTTTAGTTAGGATTTTATTTGGGAGGTTGGTTGTGTGGGTGGTGGGTTTTACTGTTGGGGGGTTGTTTGTATTTTTTTTACAGGTAAAAGAGCTGATTTCTTTGGGGCAATGCCCCGCAAAAGGCCCTTTTAAGGGATATTGGTAGTTTAGTTTAGGCTAGGGTTTTTTTTGTTTTTTTTCGGGGGGCTTTTTTATTTTGATAGGGCTATTAGATTAGGTGTAATTAGTTTAAATATCTGGTAATTTGTTTTTTATTTTGTGTAATTTTGTGTGTTTTTTGTTGTTATTTAGGTAATTGTATTAAATTTAGTTAATTGTATTTAATTTAGTTAATTTATTTAATTGTAGTGTAAGGTTAGGTGTTAATGTAAGACAGGTTAGGTTTTATTTTACAGGTAAATTTGTATTTGTTTTAGCGGTCAGGGGGCCCCGCAAATTTAATAAAACATTTTTTTATTTTTTTTTAAAAATTAATATTTTTTAATTGTGTTTTTTTTTAGCGCCTTTTTTTGGCGCAATAATTTTTTAATTTGGTATGGCACCGGTCCAGAGGGTGGAGGCGGAGCTGAGCGTAGCTGCCTGCTGCCTGTCACGCTCACGAGGGACTTCAGTGAGCACTGAGTAGCAGGCAGCAGAGTGAGCAGCAGTGCCAGTGAGCAGTCCGAGTCGTAGACCGCTCGTAGCCAGGTAGGAGCCCTGCTTTGGCCCAGGACCCCAGACTGTCAGTCAGACACAGTGAGTGTGTGACTAGTGCCACATTTTAATTATTCAAAGCCTTTGAATAATTAAAATGTGGCACTAGTCACACACTAAGGCACTCTGGCAGGTGGCCTGGGCCCTGGGCATAATTTTATTGCATCATGGGATGGGGTATAATTCTATTGCGGGGATGGACGGACTGGGCTTCATTTTATTGCAAGGGGTCTTTATTTTATTGCTGGGGGCAATTGAAGGGGGGCTGGGGCATAATTTTATTGCAGGGGGATTTATGTTATTGTTGGGGTACTGGGGAGGGAAATCATTTTATTGCTGGGGGCATCATAATTTTGTTGGGGGCATAAATTTATTGCAGGGGAGATGGGACATAATTTTATTGCTGGGCCATCATTATTGTGCTGGGGGCATCATTTTTTTGCAGGGGGGCCTGGGGGCATATTTTTATTGCAGGGGGCATCATTTTATTGCAGTGGGGCTGCGGGCACTATTTTATTGCAATGGGGCTGGGGCATTATTGCGGGGGGGCTGGGGGCTTCATTTTATTGCTTGGTGCATAATTTATTGCAGGGGTGCTGGGGGCATCATATTTTTGTTGGGGGCATCATTTTATTGCAGGGGAGCTGGTGCATAATTTTATTGTTGGGGCATCATTTTTTTGCAGGGGGGCTGGGGGCATCATTTTATTGCAGGTGGACTGGGCATTATTTTATTGCTAGGGGCATCATTTATTGCAGTGGGGATGGAGCATCATTTTATTGCATGGGGCTGGACATTATTTTATTGCTGGGGGCTTAATTTTATTGCTGGGGGCATCATTTTATTGCAGTGGGGATGGGGCATCATTTTATTGCAGGGGGACCGGGCATCATTTTATTGCTGGGGGCATCATTGCAGTGGGGATAGGGTAATCATTTATTGCAGGGGGGCTGAGGGCATCATTTTATTGCAGGGGCATCATCTTATTGCAGGGGGCTTCATTGTATTGCTGGTGGCATCATTTTATTGCAGTGGGGCTGGGGGCATCATTTTATTGCAGTGGGGCTGGGGGCTTCATTTTATTGCTGGGGCATCATTATTTTTGCAGGGGGGCTGGGGGCATCATTTTATTGCAGGGGGGCTGGGCATCATTTTATTGCAGGGGGGCTGGGGTATCATTTTATTGCAGGGGGACTGAGGGCTTAATTTTATTGCTGGTTGCATCATTTATTGCAGGGGTGCTGGGGGCATCATATTTTTGTTAAAGGCATCAATTTATTTTAGGGTCTGGGGGCATCATTTTATTGTAGGGGCTGGGGGCATCATTTTATTGCAGGGGACCTGGGGCATAATTTTATTGCTGGGGCATCATTTTGTTGCAGAGGGGCTGGGGACATCATTTTATTGCTGGGTGCATCATTTATTGCAGGGGTGCTGGGGGCATCATATTTTGTTGGGGGCATCATTTTATTGCAGGGGACAGGGCTGGAGGCATCATTTTATTGCAGTGGGGATGGGGCATCATTTTATTGCAGTGGGGATAGGACATCATTTTATTGCAGGGGGACTGGGGGCATCATTTTATTGCAGTGGGGCTGAGGCATCATTTTATTGCAGTGGAGCTGGGGCATCATTTTATTGCAGTAGGGCATCATATTTTTGTTGGGGGCATTAATTTATTGCAGGGGAGCTGGAGCATAATTTTATTGCTGGGGGCATAATTTTATTGCAGGGGCATAATTTTTGTGCAGGGGGACTGTGCTTTGTTTTATTGCAGGAGGGCTTCATTTTATTGCAGGGGGCTGGGGCATCATTTTATTGCAGGGTGATTCATTTTATTCCTGGGGGGCTGAGGACATCTTATTTTTGTTGGGGGCATAATTTTATTTCAGGGGGCATCATTTTATAGCAGGGGAGATGGGGCCTCATTTTTTTCATGGGGGCACCATTTATTTTATTTATTTATTGTGTGTGTGTGTGGCTGTGTGTGTGTGTGGGCTGTGTGGCTGTGTGTGTGTGGGGGGGGCTGTGTGTGTGTGTGGGCTGGTGTGTGTGTGTGTGGGCTGTGTGTCTGTGGGCTGTGTGTGTGACTGTGTGTGTGGGCTGTGTGTGTGTGTGGGCTGTGTGTGTGGGGGGGCTGTGTGTGTGTGTGGGCTGTGTGTGTTGGCTGTGTGTGTGTGGGCTGTGTGTGTGGGCTGTATGTGTGTGTGGGCTGTGTCTGTGTGTGTGGGCTGTGCCTGTGTGTGTGGGCTGTGTATGGGCTGTGTGTGTGTGTGTGTGAGTGTGTGGGCTGTGTGTGTGGGGGGGTGGGCTGTGTGTGGGGTGTGTGTGTGTGTGCTGTGTGTGTGGGGGCTGTGTGTGTGTGCTGTGTGTGTGTGTGGGGGGGGGGCTGTGTGTGTGTGTGGGCTCTGTGTGTGTAGGCTGTGGTGTGTGTGTGTTGTGTGTACACCTGTGTATGTGTCTGACACAGTGTGTGGATATATAAGTATTTCTGTGTGTATTATATCTGTGTGTTTGTGTGGTACAGTGCATTGCCCCATTTCTTTTAAGTATTTTTTGTTCTGGGTAGAGGCCTTGGGCTGTCAATCTGCCTAGGGACCTGCACTTGCTAGGGCCGGCCCTGGCGTCTCTGTAATGTTCTTGTTATCATAAGAAAACACATAAAAATAAGGCCCAGTTCAACTCAACTGTTCCTAATTGTCAGCATAATTCTTCATTATATACATAAACAGTTATTCCAATAGTACAAATGGTATATTGCAATATATACAATGTTATAGTGATCCACATTAATGGATTTATGTTTTTTTTATATTTAAAAAATGTTGTGCATTACCTTAAATGATTTTTTTTTCCATTTTAAAAGCTGTGGGGCGGAGATTGGGGCGGAGATTGGGCGGGGTTGGGGGCGGGGTGAAAGGGAGGGCCCCGCTTTGTCATCCTGCCTTGGGCTCCGCAATGGCTAGGACCGGCCCTGTTCAGCTCTTTAATTGCCCATCTCTAATCTAAAAAAAAAAACACACCCCCCAAAAAAAACAAAAAAAACTAACACTAACCACAGAAAATCTACTCATGATTCCGGAAGTCCAGACATCCATCTTCATCCAGGTGATGAGAAGGTTTGATCCATCATGGAGGCATCTTCTTTTTACTTCCAGTGTCACAGAGCTGTGGAGGCGCGGAGCTGTAGAGGCACCGAACATCTTTGTCGGTGGTGTGGGCATCCAGCGTGAAGGATCCTCCTTATACGGTCACCACCGTACACTGAAGCTTGAATGTAAGGTACCTGTTTAAATATGGGGTACCTTGCATTCCTATTGTCTGACATTTTCAAATCAGCCAATAGGATAAGAGCTACTGAAATCCTATTGGCTGATTTGTAACGCAAGTTCTACTTTTTAGTGTTTATCATTAAGTTTATAACTTACTAACACCTAGATTACGAGTTTTGCGTTACGATGCAAAACGGCTTTTAACGCTGAAAAATTGGCCATTACGCTGGAATGGCCAGGAACGCATATTATGAGTCATGTTGGTATAGCTGTAAAGCAAGCATTTTAGCCTGTAACGTAACGTCTATTCCGCACTAAAAAAATTACGTTTTTGTGTGGGATTTTCACAGCGCCGGTATTACAGGTTGTGCGTTCAGGCTAAAATGCTTACGGTACAGCCTATACCGACATGATCCCTACCGCCATCTGAGAGCAGTAGTTATGGATTTTTTGTAACAAAAATGTTTCACAAAACTCATACCTAAAGTGTTACAAAGTATACTAACACCCATAAACTACCTATTAACCCCTAATTTGCCACCCACATCGTGAGTTTTAAATAACTGTATTAACCCCTAATCTGCCTCCCACCAATATCATTGACACTATTTAAATATATTAGCCCCTAACCGCTGCTCCCCGACTTCACAGACACTAATACAAGTTATTAACCCCTAATTCACTGCTCCCCAACATCGCCGACACCTAAATAAACCTATTAACCCATAAACTGCCGCCCCCCCACATCGCCTACACTATAATAAAGTATTATCCCCTAAAACAACCCCCACATTGTAACTACTAAACTAAACCTATTAACCCCTATACCGCTGAAACCCCGACATCGCAAAACACTAAACTAGTAACCCCTAAACCTAACACCCCCTAAATTTAAATTACAATTACAATATAACTATTTTAAAATAAATAAAAACTTACCTGTGAAATAAAAAAACAACTAAGATTAAACTATAAATTAACCTAACATAACTATTCTAATAAAATAAAATAAACTACAAATAAAAAATCCTAAATTACATGAATAAAAAAACCTAACACTAAAGATAAAAAACCTAAATTACAAATTTAAATAAACCTAATACCATGAAAAAAGTTTTAAAAATCTAAAATTACAAAAAAATAAAACACTAAAATTACAAAAAATAAAAAAAAACTGATTACTAAAAATAAAAAATGAAATTATCCAAAATAATTAAAATTATACTGTGAAATAAAAATAAACCTAACATTAAACTATAAATTAACCTAACATAACTATTCTAATCAAATAAAAAATACTACCAATTAAAAACCTAAATAACAAATTTAAAAAAACTAACAGTACGAAAAAAATAAGAAAATCTAAAATTACAAAAAATAATAAACACTAAATTACAAAAAATAAAAAAAACATTAAGCTTATAAAAAATAATAAACGAAATTATAAAAAATAAAAACAATTACAACTAATCCATCCAATAGCCCTATAAAAATAAAAAAGCCCCCCAAAATGAAAATACCCCCTAACCTACATTAAACTACCAATAGCCCTTAAAAGATCCATTTGTATGTCATTGCCCCAAGTTAAACAGCTCTTTTACCTGTAAAGAAATACAAAGTCCCAGCAGTAAAAACCACCACCCAAACAACCACCCAAAATAAAAAAACTCTCTAAAAAATCCTTAACTACCCATTGCCCCTAAAGGGGCATTTGTATATGCATTGACCTTAAAAGGGCATTCAGCTCTTTTTCACTGCCCTTAAAAGGACATTTAGCTCTTTTACAAGTGCCCATCCCTAATCTAAAAAAAAAAAAAACCCAAAAAAGAAAAAAAAAACCTAACCCCATAAAATCTACTCACGGTTCCTGAAGTCCGGACATCCATCTTCATCCAGGTGGCGAGACGTCTCCATCCAGGTGGCGAGAAGTCTTCATCCAGTCGGCGACACCTTCACCCATATTGGGGACGTCTTCTATCTTCATCCCGGGAGCGTGGAGGGGAGCCATCCTGGAAGCCGATCCCATCCTGCACAAGGCGTCCTCTTCATACGGTCACCGCCATACACTGAAGTTGAATGCAAGGTAGCCTTTCAAAATGGCGTACCTTGCATTCCTATTGGCTGATTTGATTCTTAAATCCTATTGGCTGTTCAAAACCAATAGGATGCGAGTTACTGAAATCCTATTGGCTGATTTGAACAGCCAATTTTACAGGTTCAAGAGCTGTTTAACCTTTTAAGGGCTATTAGTAGTTTATTGTAGGTTAGGGGTGTTTTTATTTTGGTAATTTTGATTATTATTATTGTATGCTTATATAGTTATATTTTAATTTTAATTTAAAGTTAGTGGGGTGTTAGGTTTAGTAGTTAATAGTTTAATTTAGTGTTTTGCAATGTGGGGGACTGGCGGTTTAGGGGTTAATATGTTTATTTAGTGGCAGAGATGTGGGGGGCTGGGGGTTTAAGGGTTAATAGGTTTATTTAATAGCGGCAATGTGGGGGGCCAGAGGTTTAGGGGTTAATAGGTTTATTTAGTAGCGGCGATATGAGAGGCCGGAGGTTTAGGGGTTAATAATTTAATTTAGTGTCGGCGACGTCAGGAGCAGCAGATTCGGGGCGCTTAGACTAGGGTTTTTTGTAAGGGTGTTAGGTTTAAACATAACTTTGCTTTACAGAGATTTTTCACTCTGCACTTCAGGTGTTAGTTTTATTTAATTGATTCTTTGATGTGTATGGGGGAAAGTGTGCATGAGCATGTCAAATCAGCCCTTGGATTTTGTGCGATATGGAACTTAAAGCCACCATATCGCACGCACAAGAAGGCTTTTCAGTAACTTGGAATGGCAGCAATATGGAGAGTGAAGTAACGCAAATTTTTTGGCGTTAGTTTCGCACTCTGTTTAGCGCAAAACTCGTAATCTAGGCATGAGTTACTAAGTAAAACAAAAAAACACAAGCAGTAAATAAAAATGCATAAAAATAACGTGACAAGAAGGGTCCTGCCCCCTCCAAGTGCAGCTGCTGCAGCAGACTGATTAATTATTCAGTTACTACAGGAGTCAAAACACCATCAGGGGCAGCCCCCACTTCAGACAAAATCACGACAGCAATAATGGTGCACCCTTTGCCACTGCCACCAGCACCAGCAGTAGTGCTAGAGACAGAGGTAGAAGGCGTTTTGTTTCAGTGTCTGGGACCAGCAGTGTTGGCCGTGGCACCCCACCATTCAGAAAGTGTTCTTTAATTCCTTTCTTGAATCTCTGCCAGAGCCACCAGCTGAGAAAAAAACTATAAGTGTAACAACTGGCAGAGTGTTTGGAATGTTTGGGTCACGTCCTGCGGTTAGTGATGTCGCAAATCTTAAAATTTTGGTTCGCAAACTGCGGACTCGAACTTCCGCTACTGTTCGCAAACCGGCGAACCGCGCAAACTGCCATTGACTTCAATAGGCAGGCGAACTTTAAAACCCACAGGGACTCTTTCTGGCCACAATAGTGATGGAAAAGTTGTTTCAAGGGGACTAACACCTGGACTGTGGCATGCCGGATGGGGATCCATGGCAAAACTCCCACGGAAAATTACATAGTTGATGCAGAGTCTGGTTTTAAGCCCTAAAGGGCCTTAACCCCTTAGTGACCAGAGCACTTTTCCATTTTCTGTCCGTTTGGGACCAAGGCTATTTTTACATTTTTGCGGTGTTTGTGTTTAGCTGTAATTTTCTTCTTACTCATTTACTGTACCCACACATATTATATACCGTTTTTCTCGCCATTAAATGGACTTTCTAAAGATACCATTATTTTCATCATATCTTATAATTTACTATAAAAAAAATTATAAAATATGAGGAAAAAATGGAAAAAAACACACTTTTTCTAACTTTGACCCCCAAAATCTGTTACATATCTAAAACCACCAAAAAACACCCATGCTAAATAGTTTCTAAATTTTGTCCTGAGTTTAGAAATACCCAATGTTTACATGTTCTTTGCTTTTTTTGCAAGTTATAGGGCCATAAATACAAGTAGCACTTTGCTATTTCCAAACCATTTTTTTCCAAAATTAGCGCTAGTTACATTAGAACACTGATATCTTTCAGGAATCCCTGAATATCCCTTGACATGTATATATTTTTTTTTAGTAGACATCCCAAAGTATTGATCTAGGCCAATTTTGGTATATTTCATACCACCATTTCACCGCCAAATGCGATCAAATACAAAAAATTGTTCACTTTTTCACAAATTTTTTCACAAACTTTAGGTTTCTCACTGAAATCATTTACAAACAGCTTGTGCAATTAAGGCATAAATGGTTGTAAATTCTTCTCTGGGATCCCCTTTGTTCAGAAATAGCACACATATATGGCTTTGGCGTTGCTTTTTGGTAATTAGAAGGCCGCTAAATGCCACTGCGCACCACAAGTGTATCATGCCCAGCAGTTAAGGGGTTAATTAGGGAGCTTTTAGGGAGCTTGTAGGGTTAATTTTAGCTTTAGTGTAGTGTAGTAGACAACCCCAAGTATTGATCTAGGCACATTTTGGTATATTTCATGCCACCATTTCACCGCCAAATGCGATCAAATTAAAAAAAACGTAAAATTTTTCACAATTTTAGGTTTCTCACTGAAATCATTTACAAACAGCTTGTGCAATTATGGCACAAATGGTTGTAAATGCTTGTCTGGGATCCCCTTTGTTCAGAAATAGCAGACATATATGACTTTGGCGTTGCTTTCTGGTAATTAGAAGGCCACTAAATCCTGTTGCGCCTCACACGTGTATTATGGCTAGCAGTGAAAGGGTTAATTAGGGAGTTTGTAGTGAGCTTGCAGGGTTAATTTTAGCTTTAGTGTAGAGATCAGCCTCCCATCTGACACATCCCACCCCCTGATCCCTCCCAAACAGCTCCCTTCCCTCCCCCACCCCACAATTGTCCCCGCCATCTTAAGTACTGGCAGAAAGTCTGCCAGTACTAAAATAAAAGGGTTTTTAAAAAAAAATGAAATTTTTTTTTAGCATATTTACATATGCTACTGTGTAGGATCCCCCCCTTAGCCCCCAACCTCCCTGATCCCCCCCAAAACCGCTCTCTAACCCTCCCCTCTGCCTTATTGGGGGCCATCTTGGGTACTGGCAGCTGTCTGCCAGTACCCAGTTTACAATAAAAAGTGCTTTTTTTGGGGTTTTTTTGTTTTTTTCTGTAGTGTAGCTTCCCCCAACCCCCCACCCCCCACAAACAAACCCCCACCACCTTGCTGATTGTTTAGATTTTATTTTTTTTATATTTTTTATTTCCCCATTTTCTGCAGTGTAGCGGTTCCCACCCGCTCCCTCCCCGTGCACGCGCCCGCCCCCACCCTCCCGTGCACGCGCGCGCGCCCATGCGCGCCCCCAGCCACCCCCGCCCACGATCCCGCCCCCCTTCAGATCCACATGGCCATCGATGGCCGCCACCCGCCTCCCGGTCCGGCTCCCACCCACCAACGCCGGTAGCCACCGATCTCCGGTGCAGAGAGGGCCACAGAGTGGCTCTCTCTGCACCGGATGGCTTACAAACGTTATTGCAGGATGCCTCCATATCGAGGCATCACTGCAATAACCGGAAAGCAGCTGGAAGCGAGCAGGATCGCTTCCAGCTGCTTTCCACACTGAGGACGTGCAGGGTACGTTCTCAGGCATTAACTGCCTTTTTTCTGAGGACGTACCCTGCACGTCCTCAGTCGTTAAGGGGTTAATCACCTAACATTCCTAAATTTTTTTTGAATAACGTGCTTTAAAACATCAGGTATGATGTAGTATCGATCAGGTAGTGTAAGGGTTACGCCCGCTTCACAGTGACAGACCAAACTCCCCGTGTAACGCACCGCAAACAACTGCAAACTGTCCATTTGCACAACCACGAGTTAGATAGATTTGATAGTTAGATACATAGATTACATAGATCAATAGATGCAATATACATATGATAGATACAAATTACATAGATCAATAGATGCAATATACATTTGATGATAGATACGAATTACATAGATCAATCTATGCAATATACATTTGATAGATACAAATTACATAGATCAAAAGATGCAATATACATTTGATAGATACAAATTACATGGATCAATAGATGCAATTTATATTTGATAAATACGATTGATAGTTAGATAGATTTGATAGATAAATAGATAGATTTGATAGATATAGGATTTCCCTGACAGAGTATAACAATAAGACATGCAGTCTGGGACCTACTACCTGTTACTCCCCCTATTGGGGGAGGTCTATATAGGCTGCATTTTTGGAACAGGGAGATGGAAGAAGATGATTGGTCTGTCCTCCTACTTCAAATTTGGCCTAAACACAAGTGGCTGTCTCAAAACAGTCCGGCCACGAGATAGATTTGATAGATAGATATACATAGATTGATAGTTAGATAGAATCGATAGAAGATAAATAGATAGATTTGATAGATATATAATTACCCTGACAAAGTATAATAATAAAACATGCGGTCTCTGATGATTCACAGTCAAAAAAGTTTTTATTTTAAATATTTTCAAAACTGTTATAACAAATATGATTGGTGGCACTAGTTGGCAAGTGGGCTTGGCACACACGCTGGGAGGAAGGCAACTGCAATTAGATTACACTAGATGACTGATGTTTCTCAGTCAAAAAATTTTTTATTTTAAATATTTACAATACTGTTAGAACAAATATGATTGGTGGCACTAGTTGGCAAGTGGGCCTGGCACACACGCTGGCAGGCAGGCAACTGCAATTCAATTGCACTAGCAGACTGATGATTCACAGTCAAAAAAGTTTTGATTTTAAATATATTCAAAACTGTTATAACAAATATGATTGGTGGCAATAGTTGGCAGAAAGTGGGCCTGGCACACACGCTGGCAGGCAGGCAACTTCAATTAGATTACACTAGCAGACTGATCTTTCACAGTCAAAAAATATTTTTTTTAAATATTTACACTACTGTTATAACAAATATGATTGGTGGCACTAGTTGGCAAGTGGGCCTGGCACACACGCTGGGAGGAAGGCAACTGCAATTAGATTACACTAGATGACTCATGTTTCTCAGTCAAAAAAGTTTTTATTTTAAATATTTACAATACTGTTAGAACAAATATGATTGGTGGCACTAGTTGGCAAGTGGGCCTGGCACACACGCTGGCAGGCAGGCAACTGCAATTCAATTGCACTAGCAGACTGATGATTCACAGTCAAAAAAGTTTTTATTTAAAATATTTACACTACTGTTATAACAAATATGATTTGTGGCACTAGTTGGAAAGTGGACCTGGCACACACGCTGGCAGACAGGCAACTGCAATTAAATAACAATAGCAGACTGATGTAAAAGTTTTTTTTTTTTTAAAAGTTACACTAATGTTACAACAGATAGGAGTGATGGCACTCAGGATAGAAGTAGGCACAGTATGTGCTGGCAGCCTGACACACAGGCTGGCACTAGTGGCAGGCTGGCCTGGCAACTAAAATTAAATAACACTAGAAGACTGGTGTAAAAGTTTTTTTTAATGAAATTTAAACTAATGTTACACCAGATAGGAGTGGTGGACTAGCACTGAGGATGGAAGTAGGCACAGTATATGCAGGCAGCCTAACACACAGGCTGGCACTAATGGCAGCCAGGCTGGCCTGGCAACTAAAATTAAATAACACTAGAGGAGGACTGATGTAAAAAAAAATTACACTAATGTTACACCAGATATAAGTGGTGGAAAAAAGAGCTATTAATCACACTATATGATGTTGTCCTGACACACAGGCCTGATGGAAAATGAAATTAGATTACACTAGCAAAATGATTTAAAAGTTTTTTTTTTAATTTACAATAATGTTAAGCAGATATGAGGCCTAATAGAAAATGAAATTAGATTACACTAGCAAAATGATTTTAAAGTTTTGTTGTTTAAATTTACACTAATGTTAAGCAGATATCAGTGGTGGCACTAATCACAGTATATGCTGTGAGCCTCACACACAGGCTGAAAGCCAGGCAAATGCAAATAAAATTACAAATAAAAAAAAAAACAACTGAAGTTCTAGCCCTAAAAAGGGCTTTTTGGGGTGCTGTCCTTACAGCAGAGATTAGATGAGTCCTTCAGGACTGTAGTGGACACTAAATACACTAGCCTAGCTATCTATTTCCCTATAATGTCAGCAGCAGCAACACTAAACCTCCTCTCACTAAGAAAGCAAGATCGTAATGAATCTAAAATGGCTGCTGCCCAGGAGCTGGGAGGGTCTGTGAGGGAGTGTCTGCTGCTGATTGGCTCAAATGTGTCTGAAGGCTGTGAGATACAGGGTCAAAGTTTCCTCAATGATGACGAATAGGGGGCGGATCGAACATCGCATATGTTCGCCCGCATCGGCGAACGCGAACAAGCTATGTTCGCCGGGAACTGTTCTCCGGCGAACTGTTCGCGACATCGCTACCTGCGGTCAGTGTTGTATGTAAATTATTTTTTTACTGAGTCCGACCCACTTAAAAAAAGTAGTAGTGCAAGTACCCCCATCATTGCTACTGGGACTAAACTACCGGAAGTGTCCATAGCCTCCTTCACTCCCTCCACCTGAGCCTTCAGTGCCACAGTCAGCAGCAGTCCCTAAATACATTTTTTAGTTTTACCAAAAGTGCTGTGCAAAAAAATAAAATGTATAAATTAAATTTTAGCTACAATGAAAATGTCGGACAAAATTCTTTGAAACGAATGTAACCATGAATGAAAATTAACTAATTTTATTTTTAACAAAACAAAAACATATATATAGATAGATAAAATCCAAGGTAACAAGGTGGCTCAAAATCCAAGTGCATTTATAAACAGTCAGTAACAGTATAAAAACATCTTCATTGCAACATCATATAGGCTTAACAGCACAACTAACAACAAATAATACGGTAAGACTACAGGCGGATCTTCTGTCTTACGCGTTTCAGCTTCCTGCCTTAATCATACACCATATTGATCCTTAACTACCCTATCTTTAAATACCTATTCCATGTGTACTATTGGTCCTGTAGTCTCACAAACAGCCAATCAGATTAATGAGTTTGCTAAAAACAGGTGGCAATGCATTGTATTATCACACCAATTGCTACACAAACCCTTTTCTAGCAAATATTAGAATGCTATATTATATATATATATATATATATATATATATATATATATATATATATATATATATATATATATATATATATATTTTACACATAAAATAAAAAAATATATATATAAATATATATTATCCCATATTATATATGTGCATATGTATGTAAATATTTGTTTGTGTTGGTTATGAAGCACTACTGTATATATATATATATATATATATATATATATATATATATATATATATATATATATATATATATATTATATATATATATATATATATATATATATATATATATATATATGTGCTCTAACCTGCCCTCTAGCCTCCCTAGAGGTACAGCCAACATATTGTTTTTACATGACGATCATTTGATCACATAAATCACATAATTTGATTTACAGTTAGTACACTGATAGTGGGAAAACACCTTCTGTGTCACCTGTGACTGGAATATTTTTCCAACTGTCACATAACCACATGCTTTACAGGTACTTCTGCCACATCTAAAATGACCCTTAGTAGTTATCCAGCTACCTTTTGGGGCCAGATTCTTCAACATAGAGGGTGAAACCATGTTTCCAATGGTAACATTCCTACATGGTATACAATAACAGCCATTCTTGACTTCATCTTTAAGGTCATCATCTGCTAACAAAATGGGAAGATTTTTCTTTATTATGTTGCAGATTGAATAATATTGGGAACTGTAGGTGGTGACAAAGGTATGTTTATCTACACGTTCCTCCCTCTTGGATATGTCATCCAATAAAGTAAATCTCAGTTTTAATTTCACTTCATTAAGTGCTTTTTGGATAGTTCCTTGGTCATAACCTCTTTTCAGGAATCTTGCACTCAGCATTTCACTCTCATGCAGAAAGCTGTCATCACTTTAACAGTTACTTAGCTTGTATGTTTGGGATGACAGCTTCCTGCATGCAAGAGTGCATTTCTCGTAATCAGATTTCTGTAAAGTGAGGTCCCTATTTTGCCAGTTGCAGGATTACCTATCAGTATTACATCAAGGTATGGTATTTTGTCCTTATTAAAGGATGAAGTAAACTCTAGACCCACTGAATTTCCATTTAGAAAATCAACTAAATTTGTACTATTCTCCTCTGACCCTTGCCAGATAAATAAGAGGTCATTAATGAATCTCTTGTAACCCACAATCAACTTCGACTATGGATTTAAATCTGTATACACATGGGTAAGCTCCCACCAGCCAGGTTGTGAAAGATAGATACTACCGGTTGTTCCACATAAAGGTAATTAAATGTATTATCATCAAAGATACCCATATGCCTGCCATCATCTAGCAGATCATAAAATTGGGCTCCAAATGTGGTTGTTGGATCGCCAGAAAGTTTGATATATACCAGTGAATTATTCAGCTGCCTTTCAGCTTCTGATATATAATAGGCTCTATCCAATACCACAATGGAGCCACCCTTATCAGACTGCTTAATTGTTATATCATTACTCTTTTGTAGCTTATTTATGGCCTGATTCTGTTCCTGTGACAGATTATTAGATTGTTCGATTATTGTTTAACTCAAAACCTTTAAGTCCTCCTCTACCCTTTTATGAAAGGCTTCTAAGGCATAACCCCTGATCTGTGTTGGATAAAATATAGACTTTGGCTTATATCCATTATGTGAATATTTTCTTACATCTGTGTCTGCATTTTTCATATTTCAAGTGAGTGCAGAGACAGAAAGTCTTTTGCCTCTTTGAAATTAAACTAATCATATTGGGGACTTGTATCTTTTGGATTAGCTATGTCTTGTAGAGGTATGGGTTTATGTTTATAGAACTTTTTAATAGTTAGGCTTTTGTTGAATCTATTCAGATCCATTATCGTTTCAAAGATATCAAACTGTATTGTTGGCACAAAATTTAGGCCTAAGATTAATACTGATATTTCTGCAGCTGTTAATGGTATCCCTGATGTGTTGTGGATGGTTGTATCATTATCCCTCCTCTTTCTGAGTTTCTTCCTCTGCCTCCTCCTCTTTGTTGGTGTTGTACCAAGTGAAAATCCTGGTTACCCTGTACATTTGTGATGTTATGTGATTCAGACTGTGTCTGTTTATACTTATTGCCCTTCTGTATTTTGGTCTGCATTACCACTTTCTGTCTAACTACTGGCTCTATATATTCTACCGCTGGCATCTGTATTATAATACTTTCACTAGTACTGGCTGGGGGCATACACTGTGATATATTGACAACACTCCTTGTTTCAGTCCTTGTATCATCCTGTGATGATTGTTCTCCTGACATAAATGACACCAAGTCAGAGAGTTCTTCTTCTTCATTAGACTCTGGATCTGTATCTGAAAATGTAACTTTTTTCTGATGGTTCTTTTTTTTAGGATTTTATAGATTGATGAAAGAGTGTGAGTTATTGGTGGCTGTCTGATACACAAAGTTTCGTAGTTTGTCAGTGGTCTGACCATGTTCCTGCTGTGTACATGTTGAGAGATATAGTGATGCGTTCGGTGGTAGGTGAACCAACTTTTGAAACATGTGAGTCCCCTTTCAACGAGTGCCCGAGGTGATCATATGAATTGTGATGTCTCGTATAGACTTATCTGGTGTTTCTGGTATGGCATTGGGGTCTAAAGAGAATTGCCCATTTTCTATGAGTGATGTTAGAGGGGAAGGTCTGTATGGATGGTATATAATTTTTGGGTATTGGTATTGGTAAAGATTACATAATATATAGTAGCCTGGGGAATATATTAATTTTAAGGACATTTATTTTGCCCATCCATGACAACTTTTTGGTACAGTCATGAAGAAAGATCTCTAACAATGGCTTTCTTAATTGGCTCGTAATTTCTGTTATATGTTTCTTCTATTGTCCTTGTCAAATCAATCCCTAAGTAGTGGAGTGAGTGTCGGCACCAGGTAAAAGGGGTACATTTTTTAACTATGTGTAGGGTGCGGTCGTCAAGGTTAATATTTAATACTTCAGATTTATATGCGTTGATTTTAAAGTTTGAAAGTATATGAAATGTTTGGAATTCTTGTATCAGTGGAGGGATAGAGGTTTCTGGCTCAGTGAAAGAGAAAAAGATATCATCAGCAAAGAGGGCCATTACATATGATTGTGATCCGATTTGAATACCTTTAATAAAAGGGTTGCGTCTTATTTTAGTCACTATGGTTTCTATGAAGCAGGCAAATAAGAGGGGAGAAAGAGGACAACCCTGTCTGGTGCCATTGGATATTGAAAAGGGATGCAACGCGGTGCCATTAATAAGCAATTTGGCATTGGGATGGGAGCATAAAGAGAATATCCTATTCAGTATTTGTGGGCCAAGGCCCATATGTATTAGTGTGGAGCACAGAAAATCCCAGTCAAAATGGTCAAAGGCCTTTTCTGCATCAAGAGACAGCAGGATACCTTGGATATCCTTGTCTTGTGCATAATGGATGAGGTTTAAGGCCTTGACCATGTTGTCCTTGGCTTCCCTTTTGGGTATGAATCCCACTTGGTCCTGATGGATTAGCTTGGGAAGTATATAATTCAAACGATTTGCCAGTATTTTCTCATATATCTTTACATCTGAATTTAAGATGGAAATAGGTCTGAAGTGAGATAGATGATCTAGCATTTTATTAGGCTTTGGGATCAGGGTTATGTGAGCTTCTAATGACCGAGAGGAAAAAACTTTAGATTCGTCTATATAGTTGAAGAAATTGGATAATTGTGGAAGTAACTCCTCCTGGAACTGTTTGTAATATCTATTTCTGAATCCATCAGGCCCCGGTGCCTTGCCTGCTGGGAGATCTTTAATGGCTGCCTTAATTTAATCTATTTATATCGGTTCCTCTAATTGTTCTTTCTGAGAGCTAGAAATTTGAGTTAGATGTTGGGAGGATAAATATGTGGATATTGCATTGGTTCTCTGTTTGCTTTCCATAGACATTATGTTAGTTTGGTAGTTTAAAATAATAAAGTTTTTGACAATAATCTCTAAAAGTATTTGATATTTGTTGGCGCTCTACAAATAACCGATAATAATAATAATATTGCCTTGAAGGAGTAATGGGATTTGTTTTGGTCATCTTTGATGTGTAGTATGTATGATTTCTGCATTTTTTGCTTTAGGTATCGTGCCAGAGATCTACCTGATTTGTTGCGCCCTTCATAAAGTGTTTGTTGTAATCTTAGCATTTGATTTTTATGCTCTTTGTTATAGTAGGATGCTAGTTTCCCCCTTTCTGATTGTTGCTTGGTTAGTACAGTGTGGTTAGAAGGGGGACATTTATGTTGTTGCTCTAGTGTTTCTATGTTTGTTAGAATAGAGGATAAATATATACACTTTTGTTTCATTATGGAGGCCCTTATACTCATTAGTTCACCTCTTATCACACATTTGTGTGCTTCCCATATGTCACTGAAAGATATGCCTGGTGTGGTGTTATGAACAGAGTACTCTGAAATAGATTGTGAAATCTGTTGGCTCATCATTGGGTCTGATATAAGATTGTCATCCAATCTCCAAATAAAATCTTGGATTGGTTTAGACGGCCATTTTAGTGTGCCAATGACTGATGCATGGTCTGACCAAGTTATGGGAGATATTTGTGAGGAACTGAATAGGGATAGGCCTGTGACGTCTGTAAAAATATAATCAATTCTGGTGTACAATTTATGGGGGTGGGAGAAAAATGTATAGTCCCTGATGGTTAGGTTAGAAACCCTCCAGAGATCGTGAACAGCAATTTTTCTGAGATAGGCATTGGTATGGGTTATATGTGAAGATGGAGTCGAGGAGTATGTAGATGAACAGTCTAATGATGGGTCTAGAGGCAAGTTCAGATCTCCACACAAGATTAGTATATCCTTTTGGTGCTCTAGTATGAGGTTGGTGATTATTTTGATAAAGGCTGGTTGCTTAGAATTCGGGGCATACACAGAGACTAGTGTAACCAGTCGGCCGTATAGGAGTCCTACCAAGACAATATATCTGCCCTCTTTGTCTCTTAGTGTTTTGAGTGCTGTGAAAGGTATGTTTTTCGAAATTAATATTCCAACTCCCTGTTTTTTTGCTTTAGCATGAGAAGCGTAGTAACATAAGCCAAATTTGAGTGAAAAAGTTAGGGGTTCTTTATTTTTGAGGAAGTGTGTTTCTTGGACAAACACTAAGTCTGTTTTGTGTGCATTAAATTCCCTAATAGCTTGTGTTCTCTTAGATGGTATATTAAGGTCTTTGGAGTTTATTGTTTGTATCCTTATGGAATTTTGATTTTTTTTTGTTTTTTGAGTTGGGGTTAGCCATAATTAGGCGGTTTGAAAAACAATAGTACTAGAACATACATGTGGCTGGTGTCAAGTGTATTATAGGAGATTTTCATTCAAGAAGCAGTGACTTCAGGCACTAGTGGCAGCAAAGAGAGAGATAGAAAGGTGATAGTGTAGCATATTACATGAAATAACAACCATAAAGTTGTCATGAGTGACAGGATTGAGGAAGCATTTCTTTGCTCCTCGGCCTTTATTCTAGTATTTTAAAGTGAACAAGTTTGTATGCTTATTGTTACTAAGCATGTTATTTATATTGCCTACAGTGGTTGAAGTCATAAATACAGCAAAGGGGAAGGAAAATAAGTGTAGTACAGTCTCTATCTATAAGTAAACATATATTTCCTAGAACATCATTTATTATAATCGTTATAAAGTTATAAACAATAAACTGTAAATTAATACAAACTTGTAAAAAAAACCTATAACTTTGCTCAACTGTTCAGGTCCCTAGCAATGTCCCAGGAAGTTACCATTATTGAGCATTGAGTTTTATAACTTGTGATATCACCTAAACTATACCTGTACATTTCACTGTAATTATTAGGCTAATACGACCTTCTCCGGTTAAGGCGTCTGTCATCTTAGGGAGATTTGCATCTCATATTGGGCAATGTGCGGTTTCACTTAATCAAAGGATCTTTGGTTCTTCTTCTGGAGACTGTGTTCCATTGTGAGTTTTGCGGTTTTGTTAGGGTATCAGGATTCCTAGTACGGTTTCCTGTATCTGAGCTTGCGGTTGTGGGAATGTCAGATTGAGGCTTTTAGCAAGAGGTTCAAGGTCTTCAGCATCTTTATATACAAGAGTTCTACCATCTTTTTGAATCAGTAGGCTAAATGAAATCCCCATGTATACTTTACTTTATTCTCTTGTAATACTGATGTAATATGTTTGAGAGAGCATCTTTTTTCAATCGTGGTTGGGCAGATGTCCTGGAAAATCTGAAGATTGTGTCCTTGGAAGGATACGGATCCTTGTGTTCTTGCCTCTTTGTGCTTATAAAAGGCAAACTTAATAATTATGTCCCGGGGAGGACTTTCTGGGTTTGGTCTTGGGCATAAGGCTTTATGAGCCCTTTCAAGGGAAGAGTCTGATAGTTCTAGTGATGGATCCAAATGTTTAAATAGTTGGAGGAGGTAGGAAGTCAGGGTTTCTTGTGTAATTTCCTCAGGGACTCCTCTAATTCTTAGATTGCTGCGCCTATTCCTGTTGTCAAGATCTTCGATTTTCAGTTGTAGCTCTTGTATAGCGAGATCTTGGCAGTTTAGGTGTTGAATATTGTTGCTGACTTCTGTTTCCAAATGTTCTTGGCCTTCCTCCAGGCATTCAATTCTAGAGCCTAGCTCAATAATGTCTTTCCTGATAGAGGAGATTTCAGATCTTATGAAGGTTTTAAAATCAGCGATATCTGCCTTGGATGAGAGGGCAGAGACTGCGCTTTGTATTTGGGACAGCTGGTCAAAGGGGGTTTGAGGGCCTGGGGCAAGAGCTTGTGCTGCCATTGTGGCTGATAGCTCAGTGCCTTCTTGCAATGGTTGTGGTTCTGGCTCTTGTGGAGAAAAGAAAGAACTTACTGAGGGTGTATTTAGTGCTGTCTCTTTTTTGCGCGCTCTGTTTGACTTTCTTGCTGCCATATGCAATGGACAACCAAGTGTATTGCACTTGCTAAGGCTCTAAGTGGTTTGTTCAATGTCTCTGTTTTTAATGCTCCTGAGCCCTGGTAGGTGATATCTTCTTAGGGGAGGTGTTTGGTTATAGGTCTGTCATATTCATCAGACTAACTTTCCTCATATGCTGATGGTATTTAATAAAGGGGGCATTACTCGTTTATGTGTGGGTTATGTCCATACAGGATCTTGTTGATAACAGTGCCAGCTCTCACCTCAGAAGATTAGCGTCTGCAGAGGGTTATTCTCACTCCCAGTGCAGGTCATTTGTCGGGTGGCGTAGCGGCATGGTGTTGCAGGCCTGATTCCAAGATGGCATCCGGGCCTCGTCGGACTAAGTGGCTATTACATGCTGTCCTTTATAGTAATCTGCTGCAAGCCCTGTAAGTTCTCCTGTCGGCTATCTCCGGTGCTGAGTGGTTTGTTCCACCTCTATGTTCACTTTCTCTTAGTGCAACTGGGGGCTGTGGAAGCAAAAAAAGGCTACGGAGCTTCTCTACTGTGCATTTCCTTGCACAGCTACGCCCCGCCTCCCTGATGGTTCTTCTTTTCATCTGTTTTTTTTACCATATTGTTGACGTCTCTGTTTTCTTTGCCTATTGCCTGTTTTAGGTTGCCAGTTATATACTCTATTGGTTTTATAATCTTCTGAATCTCTGGTATATTTTCTAAATGTTATCACATCCAGTTCTTTTTAGCTCTATCCACTGTCTCCTTTAGTACGCCATCTAATTTAGTATAATCTGGATGTTCTACAAACTTGTTTAACTCCTTTTGAAGATTCTCTATGTTTACTCTGGCCTCAGTTAACTTTTCCTCTTTAAACCGTATAATGAGTGACATCAATCTCAATGAGCACTCAGATAGTATCTCATTCCACTCTGAGTGAAATTTATCATCTGTAACCAGGAATGTGGGGAACTTTCTCAGTCGTAAACCTCTAGGAATCATTTGTAGGGAGGCATACTTTTCTAGAGAGCGTTTATCCCACCAGAGTTTGTATTCTCTAGGTAAAGCCTTTTCCATAGTCATAAAGACATCTGTAATGTCCAATGTATTCAGTTTCTTTACAAAGGTGTCTTCAATGTTAGGTCTGTCACCTTCTAGGTTGGCTACTGTCTGTAATGAGTAGTAGTGCCGTGCCATTATAAATTAGCTTATGGATCGTATAAATAGAGTTGCTAATGTGTTTATTTGTTAATGTATGCAGTCATATATATACTGTCACTTTAACACTCTTTATTATTTGTACATTAAGTGAATCCTCTCCACCACTTTGTGATATGCGTGTATCAAATTGCAGTAATCAAGCTTTAACATGTATATTTAACCGGGAGTGTTCTTCTGAGTGACTGGATTAGTATAAAATCAAGAAAAAAGTGGAGGTCACTCTACCGGTAAATATTTTACATATAAGCCACACTTGACAGCTTTATGCCGTATTGTTAGACGGTATTAACTGATTGACAAGGTTCCCAAACTCAGTGCTAGTGCTAGTGAATAAGGACTCCTGTAATCCTTCACTTAGCTCAGTCCACAATAATTGTTTAGTCACAGTAAGTCACAGTTACGGATTATATGCAGTTGTGGTACTCACTTTGGCTTTCTTGTCAGCTCTACCAAAACCTGCTTCTGTCCGATTTTCCACCGTGCTCTCATTTGTTGGTTTTTGTCTGTGTAGTCAGCGTGTCAGACCCGGCAACCGCTGATGACTTCATTCACCCGGCTCGTCATTCACCTGGCTTCTGTGTGTGTACTCTGCTTGTTTGGGTGGTGGAACGTGGGGCAGATGAATCAAGCCTTCCTTCCTTATACGATCTCCATCGCTAGGTAATGTAGATAAAATCCAAGGTAACAAGGCGGCTCAAAATTCAAGTGCATTTATTAACATCATATAGGCTTAGCAGCACTACTAACAACAAATAATACGGTAAGACTACAGGCGGATCTTCTGTCTTACGCATTTCAGCTTCCTGCATTATATCATAGACCATATTGATCCTTAACTACCCTAACTTTAAATACCTATTCCATGTGTACTATTGGTCCTGTAGTCTCACAAGCAGCCAATCAGATTAATGAGTTTGCTAAAAACAGATGACAGGTAATGCATTGTATTATCACACCAATTGCTACACAATCCCTTTTCTAGCAAATATTAGAATGCTATATATATATATATTACACATAAAATAAAAAATAAAAAAATATATAAATATATATTATCCCATATTATATATGTGCATATGTATGTAAATATTTGTTTATGTTGGTTATAAAACACTACTATATATATATATATATAGAATCATCGCTAATATAAGACTAATTACCCTATTCATGTTATACGTAAATTATTTATTACTGACTCTGACCCACTTAAAAAAAGTAGTAGTGCAAGTATCCCCATCATAGCTACTGGGACTAAACCACCGGAAGTGTCCATAGCCTCCTTCACTCCCTCCACCCGAGCCTTCAGTGCCACAGTCAGCAGCAGTCCCTAAATACATTTTTTAGTTTTACCAAAAGTGCTGTGCAAAAAAATTCAATGTATAAATTCAATTTTAGCTACAATGAAAATGTCCGACAAAATTATTTGAAACAAATGCAACCATGAACAAAAATGAACTAATTTTATTTTTAAAGAAACTATTTTTTTTCCCATGCACATCCCTAATTTTTATATACTTTACATTGTAGCAGAGTGTCTTTTCTTCAGTGTTGTCACATGAAAAGATATAATAAAATATTTACAAAAATGTGAAGGTGTACTTTTGTGAGATACTGTATATATACAGATATAGATATATACAGATATAGATATATACAGACATAGATATATACAGATATAGATATATACAGACATAGATATATACAGATATAGATATATACAGACATAGATATATACAGACATAGATATATACAGATATAGATATATACAGACATAGATATATACAGATATAGATATATACAGACATAGATATATACAGATTTAGATATATACAGATATAGATATATACAGACATAGATATATACAGACATAGATATATACAGATATAGATATATACAGATATAGATATATACAGACATAGATATATATAGACATAGATATATACAGATATAGATATATACAGACATAGATATATACAGATATAGATATATACAGACATAGATATATATAGACATAGATATATACAGACATAGATATATACAGACATAGATATATACAGACATAGATATATATAGACATAGATATATACAGACATAGATATATACAGACATAGATATATACAGACATAGATATATACAGATATATATATACAGATATAGATATATACAGACATAGATATATACAGACATAGATATATACAGACATAGATATATACAGATATAGATATATACAGATATAGATATATACAGACATAGATATATACAGATATAGATATATACAGACATAGATATATACAGATATAGATATATACAGATATAGATATATACAGACATAGATATATATAGACATAGATATATACAGATATAGATATATACAGACATAGATATATACAGATATAGATATATACAGGTATAGATATATACAGGTATAGATATATACAGACATAGATATATACAGATATAGATATATACAGACATAGATATATACAGATATAGATATATACAGACATAGATATATACAGATATAGATATATACAGATATAGATATATACAGACATAGATATATACAGACATAGATATATACAGATATAGATATATACAGATATAGATATATACAGACATAGATATATACAGACATAGATATATACAGACATAGATATATACAGATATAGATATATACAGATATAGATATATACAGACATTGATATATACAGACATAGATATATACAGATATAGATATATACAGATATAGATATATACAGACATAGATATATACAGACATAGATATATACAGATATAGATATATACAGATATAGATATATACAGACATAGATATATACAGATATAGATATATACAGACATAGATATATACAGATATAGATATATACAGATATAGATATATACAGACATAGATATATACAGACATAGATATATACAGATATAGATATATACAAACATAGATATATACAGATATAGATATATACAGATATAGATATATAAAGACATCAGATATCTACAGATATAGATATATAACCAGACTATAGATATATACAAGACATAGATATCTATAGACATAAGATATATACAGGCTATAAGAATATACCAGATATTGATATATACAGGTAGATAGATATATACAGGTATAGATATATACAGACATAGATATATACAGATATAGATATATACAGACTCATAGATATATCACAGACATAGATATAGTACAGTACATAGATATATACAGATATAGATATATACAGATATAGATATAATACAGATATAGATATATACAGACATAGATATATACAGAATAGATATATACAGATATAGATATATACAGATATAGATATATACAGACATAGATATATACAGACATAGATATATACAGAATAGATATATACAGATATAGATATATACAGATATAGATATATACAGACATAGATATATACAGACATAGATATATACAGATATAGATATATACAGATATAGATATATACAGATATAGATATATACAGACATAGATATATACAGACATAGATATATACAGATATAGATATATACAGACATAGATATATACAGACATAGATATATACAGATATAGATATATACAGACATAGATATATACAGATATAGATATATACAGATATAGATATATACAGACATAGATATATACAGACATAGATATATACAGATATAGATATATACAGATATAGATATATACAGACATAGATATATACAGATATAGATATATACAGATATAGATATATACAGACATAGATATATACAGATATAGATATATACAGACATAGATATATACAGATATAGATATATACAGACATAGATATATACAGACATAGATATATACAGATATAGATATATACAGACATAGATATATACAGACATAGATATATACAGATATAGATATATACAGATATAGATATATACAGACATAGATATATACAGATATAGATATATACAGACATAGATATATACAGACATAGATATATACAGATATAGATATATACAGACATAGATATATACAGACATAGATATATACAGACATAGATATATACAGACATAGATATATACAGACATAGATATATACAGACATAGATATATACAGACATAGATATATACAGACATAGATATATACAGATATAGATATATACAGACATAGATATATACAGATATAGATATATACAGATATAGATATATACAGATATAGATATATACAGACATAGATATATACAGATATAGATATATACAGACATAGATATATACAGATATAGATATATACAGACATAGATATATACAGACATAGATATATACAGATATAGATATATACAGACATAGATATATACAGACATAGATATATACAGATATAGATATATACAGACATAGATATATACAGACATAGATATATACAGATATAGATATATACAGACATAGATATATACAGACATAGATATATACAGATATAGATATATACAGACATAGATATATACAGACATAGATATATACAGACATAGATATATACAGACATAGATATATACAGACATAGATATATACAGACATAGATATATACAGACATAGATATATACAGACATAGATATATACAGATATAGATATATACAGACATAGATATATACAGATATAGATATATACAGATATAGATATATACAGACATAGATATATACAGACATAGATATATACAGACATAGATATATACAGATATAGATATATACAGACATAGATATATACAGACATAGATATATACAGATATAGATATATACAGACATAGATATATACAGATATAGATATATACAGATATAGATATATACAGACATAGATATATACAGACATAGATATATACAGATATAGATATATACAGATATAGATATATACAGACATAGATATATACAGACATAGATATATACAGATATAGATATATACAGATATAGATATATACAGATATATACAGACATAGATATATACAGATATAGATATATACAGACATAGATATATACAGATATAGATATATACAGATATAGATATATACAGACATAGATATATACAGACATAGATATATACAGACATAGATATATACAGATATAGATATATACAGATATAGATATATACAGACATAGATATATACAGACATAGATATATACAGATATATATATACAGATATAGATATATACAGACATAGATATATACAGACATAGATATATACAGATATAGATATATACAGACATAGATATATACAGACATAGATATATACAGATATAGATATATACAGACATAGATATATACAGATATAGATATATACAGACATAGATATATACAGACATAGATATATACAGACATAGATATATACAGACATAGATATATACAGATATAGATATATACAGATATATATATTTAAAAATACTAAGAACATGTTCTATGTGAAGTACCTTGGAATGTAAACTATTTACATCAAATTAACAGTAAAAATAAATTATATAAAATACAGACATAGATATATACAGACATAGATATATACAGATATAGATATATACAGGCATAGATATATACAGATATAGATATATACAGATATAGATATATACAGACATAGATATATACAGACATAGATATATACAGACATAGATATATACAGATATAGATATATACAGATATAGATATATACAGACATAGATATATACAGACATAGATATATACAGATATAGATATATACAGATATAGATATATACAGATATATACAGACATAGATATATACAGATATAGATATATACAGACATAGATATATACAGATATAGATATATACAGATATAGATATATACAGACATAGATATATACAGACATAGATATATACAGACATAGATATATACAGATATAGATATATACAGATATAGATATATACAGACATAGATATATACAGACATAGATATATACAGATATATATATACAGATATAGATATATACAGACATAGATATATACAGACATAGATATATACAGATATAGATATATACAGACATAGATATATACAGACATAGATATATACAGATATAGATATATACAGACATAGATATATACAGATATAGATATATACAGACATAGATATATACAGACATAGATATATACAGACATAGATATATACAGACATAGATATATACAGATATAGATATATACAGATATATATATTTAAAAATACTAAGAACATGTTCTATGTGAAGTACCTTGGAATGTAAACTATTTACATCAAATTAACAGTAAAAATAAATTATATAAAATATTAAAAAATTTTAAAAATGATTTTTCAGGTTTTAATGTATACGAGTGAAAAGGGCTCCAAAGTGTATATATGTGTATACATGTGTATATATGTGTTTATATACATATAAATATATATACATAAATACACACATAAATATATATATATATATACACCCATACACATTTTTAGACATATATGTATACAATATAGACTATATACCGTTTCCTTTATTCATTTTTATTATTAATATTTATATGACTATTTTAGATAGTGTTTATATGGGTGTATCACTTTATTTAAATGTATTTAGGTTGTGTTTTAGGCATATTTTTTTTTAACCCTTACAATTTACACCGAGGCCGATTTAACAATGTGCTGACAGACATCGATAAATGTCGACAACATACGCTGTCGGAATTTATCATTGCACAATCATTTCTAGTGAAATACTTGTGCAATGCCACACCCTGCATATTTGCGGCCAACCGGCTGCTAACAAGGGGTGTCAATCTACCCAAACGTATCTGAGAAACAGGTGCGGGCCTTAATAAATCGTCCCCCAAGCCTTCAGTCGGTTAATCCCGATGCACGCTAATTAAGTTTGAGCTCAAATTGATTGTCGTGAGCCGCAATAAATGAAGCACGTCACTTGTAATCTAGCCCAAAGTGTTTAAATACATAGTTAAATTAGTGCTGGGAGCCACAGAGAACTGCTGACACTAAGTTGAAACTGCTGCTAAGCCAGCCAGCTGGGTCATGCAACTAGCGCTGATGATTGAGTCAGCGGCAGTTTCTGCTCATGACTAGCAGTTCTTTGCGGCTATAGAGTGGAACATTACCTATGTGTTCAACCACTTCATGGGTAGTAAACATATAGATTTATAAGTTGAAAGAGAAAGAGGGCGCCCAATAGTGAAATACATTTGGCAGTCTTAGAAACCCAAAGGAGTATTACAATATACTCACAAACAATCTAGTACTCAATAGTCCAAAAAGAGCAGGCTGAACCATCAGAGCCATCCAGCTGACTCACACTCCGGTATCCACAATGGTAGAAAGGCAACACATGAGGCATAAAACTTTAAACAATGAAAAACAATCTAGCACTTGACAGTGCAAAAGAGAGCAGACTGGAAAATCAAAGTCACCTGGCTGACTCCCACCCCGGCATCCACGACAGTGGAAATGCAACTCAGGATGCATCAAACTTGGAGCGTAAAACTGGTAGAGAGCTGAGCACTGGGGTCTCAAACAGTGTGATGCATCAAGCACACAAACACTTGAAAAAGAAGATTAATAATTCTAACCCCAGAGATGATCACTCAAAAAACACGTACATACTAAGGACACTGTAAATTGTTTTATTTTTAATTGCACATAGGGGCATATTTATCAAGCTCCGATTGGAGCTTGATGCCCCGTGTTTCTGGCGAGCCTGCAGGCTCGCCAGAAACAGCAGTTATGAAGCAGCGGTCACAAAGACCGCTGCTCCATAACCTGTCCACCTGCTCTGAGCAGGCGGACACACATCGCCGGAAATCAACCCGATCGAGTACGATCGGGTTGATTGACACCCCCCTGCTGGCAGCCAATTGGCCGTGTTATAACATAGATTTGCAGGGCCAGTAGTGAGAAAATGACATGCTCTTATGAATAACCCTTTCATTTAATGTAAGTTAAATAATTTAGAAATCTGAATTATTAAAATAGTATTAGTTACATGAGTTAATATCATGGATTGAACTAATAGCAGAATCAAATATTCTCCTCATGAAGTATTTGATGGTCAACACATATTCTTTCACTTTGGCAAATATATAAAACCCAGGAAGTAGTTAAGCTTAAAAAAGGATAACTATAATTATCTTTACAGCTTTTATAGCTGTTAGGAGATAATTGGCAAACACTCTCACACTTTGGTCTGTGAATTTGCTACCCAGCAATCCTCATTGCTAGTAGCAAGAAAATCATAGTGTATATCTCTTATGCATTTTAAGCTTTTTAAATGTTACATATATATATATATATACATAATACAAATATATATCAATATATATCTATCTATCTATCTATCTATCTATCTATCTATCTATCTATCTCTCTCTCTCTCTCTCTCTCTCTCTCTCTCTCTCTCTCTCTCTCTATATATATATATATATATATATATATATATATATATATATATATATATATATATATATATATATAGATACATATACATACACAGTATATATATGTATGTGTGTGTCTGTCTTTCACAGAAAGGCACAGGATTTTCTTAGAGAATCAATACTTCTTCATTTCCAAAATCCTTAAAGTCAGGTTTCTTCTAAATCCCTTTCTCAAGACCACGAACAAAGGTGTATACTAACTGAAGAGATTTCAGATATTATGTACTTTTGATTGTGGTTTTGGCTTTGCCCAGAAATTTGTCAGGGTTAACTGCCTGAGTTACTGGGAGCTGTACAGCTGTCTGTGAGTGCTGGTGAGAACCCAGTGCTGGGTGTTTTGCAGTGACATGGAACGTGTATCCAGTCCAGTTTGCGGGTTCAGTCCAGGTGGGAAGAGTGATTGAGGGTGTGGTTGTGTTTGGGGAGGGCTAAAAGGATGAACAGAAACTGGCGTGTGATGGTTAGTTTTATTAAGGGGCTCAATACATGATATTTTGTACAACAAATGGGACCTGCTACAAATGCAGAAAAACAATAAATACAATGGCAACACTTTGAAAACACATTTGCAAAACTGGTTTTTAAGTGGGTGGAATTTCTAAATATGCATATGTCTGTTTTACAATTTTAAAGGAATAGCAAAGTCAAAGTTAAACCTTCATGATTCAGATAGAGCTTGAATTTTTAGACAACTTTTAAATTTGCTTCTATGATCACATTTGCTTTGTTCTTTTGATTTCCTTTTTTGAAAACTCAGTCCCAGAACAGCAATGTACAACTGGGAGCAAGATGAGCTCATTGGGTGAATAATTGAAAAAAATGCAGCCACCAATCACCAGCTAGTACCCAGTAGTGCATTTGCAGCTCCTGAGCCTACCTAGGTATAATCTGTGGAGATATAATATATTATATATATAAATTTAGTATTAGGATAGCAGGATTTAGTTAGTAATGAGCTGTTTCCTTTAAGGACATTCATATTCATAGGTATATAGAACAGCTGCCTATGCTAATTAAAACAATAATTATACCTATATAATAAAAAATGTGACAATAGTACACTGTGCACATATAAGTAAACTTTTCTATAAATGACTCGAAGATAAAGTCCTCTGTGCATGTATGTTCGCAAATGAACAAAATTTTCTTGTTCTTTCACAGTGCAGCTGTATAATCACACTGGTATTCAGCAAAATGAACCGGTACTCACATGAAATAAAATTACGTTAGCTCTAAGAATTGCACTTAATAATGAGTAAAACTGTTTTCAATTTATTGTCACAATGTATTAAAAACAATACACAATCACTCTGGGGTCTGGTTACTTTTCAAGGCAAATACTGTATACCATTACATTTTTTTAACATCTAGAATATCTCTATTCCAAAACAATATAACAACATGGTTTACAGGAGTGCCTGTTAAAGAAAATAATCCATCCCTCCTTGTGACGTAATGGCGTGTGACGTCCAACGTACGTTTCGCCTATTAGCTTTGTCAAGGATACAATCCATCACCATCTTCATCCATTTAAAGTCCTTGCTTTTTCCTGATTAGATCTTCATCTTGAGCACACCTGTAACTTTTATCTTTCATAAGTATTTACCGAATGTTATACACACCACCTTGAAACCCAAATCTTCATTTTATCCAACTCATGAAAAAGGAAGTCATATTGAAATCTTTGAAAAGATGTTACAGAAAGACTTAGCTAAGTTTAAACATAATCAAGTAAAAACAAAATATAATTTAAATAAAGATGAGAAACAAACACTGGATAATCTAAAAAACAATAAAAATATAACAATAAAACCCGCCGACAAGGGCGGGGGAATTGTGGTAATGGATACTGAGTACTATTTGGAGGAAGCAAATAGGATACTTAATGACAAAACCACATACCAGGAATTAAAACTTAATCCCTTGAATAAGACAGCAGGGAAGCTAAAATCATTATTAACTGAGGCAAAAAATGATAATATACTAACAACCAAAGAATTCAATTTTATAAATCAAGAATACCCAAAAATGGCAATCTTTTACTTCTTGCCTAAAATTCACAAGCATCTAACAGCTCCCCCTGGCAGGCCTATCATATCTGGGATAGGTTCGCTGACAGCGAACCTGTCCCAGTACATTGATATCCTGTTACAAAAATATGTAAAAACACTACCTACCTACCTTAAAGATACAAGTGATGCACTAACTCTTCTAAACAGTCTCGAATGGTGTGACAACTATAGGTTAGCAACCTGTGATGTCACAGCTCTATATACAAGCATCGTACATAATAAAGGCCTCGAAGCAGTAAGATATTTTTTGGATACTGATAACACTATGCCCGAAAATCAAAAAAGTTTTATATTAAAAGGGATAGAATTTATATTAAACAACAACATATTTGTTTTCAATAATAAAATATTCACACAAACAAGGGGCACAGCGATGGGCACGAGATTCGCACCCAGTTACGCAAATCTTTTCATGGGACTCTGGGAACAAAGATTCCTAGAGGCACATGATCTGGGTGCGAGTCTCGTGCTCTTCAAGCGCTATATAGATGACGTATTGATAGTATGGCGGGGAGACGAACAAGGTCTAGTAAAAATGTTTAATGACATGAATTCAAATAATGATGGATTGAAATTTACATATGAAACAAATGATAAGACTGTAACGTTTCTAGATTTAGACATTTTTATTGAGAATAAAACTATATATACAAAAAACCACTTCAAGAAAGTGGATGCAAATGGGTATATCCATTCTGAAAGCTGCCACCTCTCTAGGTGGATAACTAATATTCCCAAAAGTCAGTGTCTAAGAATCAGTAGAAATTGCTCAAGAGTAACTGATTATGACACACAAATAAAAATTCTAGAAGAAAGGTTTTTAGAAAGGGGTTACAATCAAGAAACAGTAAAATTAGCAATAAAATCTGGGAGGGAACAGTATGAGCCAAACACACAATCAATTAGCAGTGTAGCAAGGAAGAAAGATGGGGGAGAGAAACTCAAAGTCCCATTCATTACGGATTATAATAGTGACCACAAATCCAGTGAAAAAATTGTAAGAAAACATTGGCATTTATTACAGGATGATCCCATCTTAGGAGAGAAATTAACATCAAACCCAAATTTCATATATAGGAAGGCGAAAAATATGAAAAGTGTACTAGCCCCCAGTGAGCTCACACAAGGAAATAAAAAGGGTGACAGAGATCTAAAAGGGAAACGAATAGTAGGATTTTTTCCATGCTATAGTTGCAAAGCATGCAAGTATAGTAACAAGACCAAAGAAGTAAAAGCAATAAATAATGATTATATAGCAAAAATCAATGAGACCATCAGATGCAGTGACCATAATATTATATATGTACTTCAATGTAGTTGCAAATTGCAATATTTAGGCGAGACAACTAGATGCCTCCGCACAAGGATTCGAGAACATATATGGAACATAGAGAAGGGCCATCTAGATACACACCTCTACGAACATTTTAGGACAGTACACAATAACAGCATCAAAGGTCTACTATATTGGGGCATAAAGAAAGTGAAGAAACCTTGGTGAGGAGGGAATTTTGAAAAAGTTATACTAAAGAAAGAAGCCGAATATATTTACAATATGGACACTCTGTATCCAAAAGGATTAAATTCCGAATTAGATATAAATCCTTTTATGGTAGAATAAAGATATCTAGGTGACCAATAGAATTATGCAAAATGGGTATATACCATAATAGGTGTATATCTGTGTTTATCTGAGATAACAATATAACTAGTAAACCATAACACTTTTGATTCTAAATTAGATGTACATCTGTTTAGGGTAGAATGAAAACCTTTAAAATAACTATAGGAGTATGAGAAATGAGTATAAATATATTCTTCCACATTTATGTATATATACAGAAACTCTTGCAAAGCTGTATATAAGCTTGGATGTGTCTCTGTATATATATATATATATATATATATGGTTGTCCTTGTCCAGTTTAATATAAGCAAATAGTGGAAATATACTAGATCCCCAATATAACCGTGAAATCGAAAATAATATATAGCTGATCAAGGAAACGTGATCTTATTATATAGTCATCCACTCTGTTATAATTTTATACCATATACTGATTCCAATTTTTTAATTTTTTAATTTCTCTTAATTTGATTTTTACTATTTTTTATTTTGATGTTTACTATTTCTAATATTTATAATATTCTAGTAAATGAGATCAACTATGAAATATATGAGTATTCAACCCACACAAATGAATTTACAATTTGACTATATTTCCACCTATTAACATCACACTCCATCTATAAATCTACTAAATATCTGTATGCTTAAGTACAACTTAAATATACACTCCACCTGCAAAAAGAGAAAAAGAGAAGAAGGAATGACGATATGTAGCAACAAAACAAAATAAGAGACACTGTGAATAATCACGACTCCCTATACACACTCATGCAACGAAGAAAACCGCTAACCAATGAAAATGAAAGGCGGGGTATTTAAACCTGACAAACAGCTCCTCGAAAGATCAGTCTTGATAAAGCCTACACTACGGTGAAAAGCGTAGACGTATCCTTGAAGGAGCTACTAAAAGAAAGAACCCGGATTAGCTACCAGCCGAGCAGGCTACACTTTATCTGACACTCTGCGCAGAGTTCTGAGACACAGAATCCGGATGATCACTATTGGCATCTAAAGAAAGAAGCATACAAGCAGGTTACCGGCACACCTACAGCGAAGTGGACACCTGGAGAGACCGTAGTGGCAATACCCGTTGCGGATGAAAATTGCTGACATCACTATATCAAGGTCAGAGGTGAGAGCGCTATCCGACAGGTCGATACAGGGCCAAAAGGACGCCACAATATCCACGCCGGAGATCGCAAACAAAGGGTGACCAGTAAAGTATACCTGCCTGTAATTACCTATCCTGCACTGAACTTTACAGCACTGAGAGTGTATATATTCCAAATGCAACTATTTTTTACACGGAACCACGATTAAAGTGTTTCTTACCCTTCTACTTGCTTGCCACCAGAAACTGTTTAAAACAACTACTAACTTTTATTTCAAGCACATGAACCACTCTTACGCATATGAATGCAGAAATTTTTAGATAAACAAATTTGACCTCCTTGAATGCTAAGCTATATTAAGATAAAAGGTGGGTAAAAACACCAAGGAGCGAGCAATACACATTGCAACATTGCAAAGTACACTGCAACAAAAAAAGAGACTTGCAACTTAGTAAAGGTGGAGTGCCATTAATCTTAAGCATAGCACACTGCTCTCTGAAGGTTTTTTGCAACATTGTAAAGTATACTGCAAAGAAGTGACTTGCAATTAAATAAAGGTGGAACGCTACTATTCTCAAGTATAACACATTGCTCTTTGAAGATTTTTTATTGTCTGAGGAGGTGGAGACGTCCTCTCCTCTGTGTGTCTACCTAGAAAGTTATTTGTAATTTTTCTCCCTACGAATGATTCATCTATGAATGTTTTTTATTCTGATTTTATTTTGATTGTTTTTATATATACTAATAGTATGCATATGTATGTATTGTTTTGAGAAATTAAATATTAAGATATTTTACTCATATGTATTTACATTTATTTCATTTAATTTATTGACCCATTGATAAACATCCCTAGCTATCCTATATCTATATATAGGTGAAGCGCTGTTTATATTTTCCCTTTATCTTCAGCTTCAGAATATTTGTGAGATTATTCTATTAAACAGCTAACAGGGTGTAGGTAAGGCACTCCTTATAAATACACTTTCTACATAAGTATTTTGTATACAAGCTTTTCCAACTTGATTTTCAAAACATTATCATTTATAAATCTTAAACAACAAATTGGAATTTTAATGCATATGTGAAAGCAGAAAATATATTTTGAAAATCTTTGCAAATTAAAATGTATACAATAAAAATCTAAAATATACTTATGATTAAAGTTAAAAATAATCTTGAGTAGTTAATTTCTAAACTTCTCTAAAAATCTTGAGTGAGATCAAACTCTAGGTCTGTTTAAAAAAAAAAAAAACTTGTACTCTTATCACTAACCCAGAGCTTTACCTCTGCCCCATAAAGGGAATATGTGTTCAGATTTCCAAAAATCATAATTATCAATGTTTTCAAAATTCCTTTGTTAGGGATTTTAATTTTTCCCAAATTGTATGAAAATAATAAAAAAAATTTTTAGAACAGACTGTAAAAACAGATCGTTAAGGGTATATTTGAAGATATGGATAAATATGATTTTTTGATCCCTGAACACATATTTCCTTTTTGGAATAGAGGTAGAGCTCCGGGTTAGTGATAGGAGCAAACATTTTCTAAACATAATGTCGTAATATAATAATAACGTATTTAAGTGCCTATGGAAATGTATTTGTTTGTGCCTTTCTTTTAAAGAAGGTTCATCATAGCTACAAAATTGCTCAATAGCTTCAGATTATATAGTCTTAGTACAAGGTCAGAAAACCCCATAGTTAAGTGAACAAATCCCCAGTTAAAAACTAATGGTTGCTTATATACCAAGGATCATGGACGTTATAATATCTAAAATTTGCAAATTCACAATGCTATATAACCAACTGCCAGTAACACCCTTCTTTGCTGCACTTAACATACAGCAAGCACTACTGCTGATTGGCAAAGAACAAAAGGGAAGCTTGCATACTTATTGGCTGACATAGAAATCAATCAACTTAAAAGGACATTGCTGGATAATTAAATAGTGTAAAAGGGAAGCCTTCACTCTCCTCAGAACACCTTTCCCACCTTTAGAGTAAAGGTTTTAACTGCAAATCAATGAAAATTGTTTGTTACCTTATTCACTCATTCAATAAGTCATTAAAGCTACTGCTTGTTTATCATGTTCCTAATTAATTCATAATAGTTAAAATCTGTTAAGTTTAGCATTTGTCTAAAAAATAAAGCACATGGTAGTCATTATCAGTAATATGACGCTCTTCTTTCTCTTTGTGGTTAGGAACTAACAGTGTAGGAAAATTGTCTTCATTCCATGACTACTTGTAAGCTCTTCAAAAGATCGTTCATTACTAGTAAATTACACACTTTGTATTTCTTCTTTTAAAATAAATCTGATAAACTGACAGCTTCAGTTTCCCAGAAAGCTTTTTTTTTATGTGGGCCCAATAAGCAAAGATTATCTATTTTGAAGAAAGTTTTACTGGAAAGTTCACAGAGGCTGAGTTCACTGAATTCTATAAGAAAATGTGTGGAACCTAGAAGTCCAAAAGATATGAGAGAAGCATTCCAAAGAAAGCAATGAAGCTTTCTGGGTACAGAATTTCACTGGGAAGTAGTAGGTAATTGATATAAATTCTTAAAAGGGTGATGCTAACTAGATTTTGGAGGTGCTAATAGTGGTAGCGAGAGGAAAGAGACAGGTGGTGTAACTGGATTAGGTGAGATATCCCCAGATGGTAAGAGAGAGAAAAGAGGAGATTATGTATTATGTGAATGTCTTAGCCTAATTTCAGTGGAACATGGCTGGGTGCGGGATGAGAGAACATTATTGAGTTCATGTGTGTTGTAGAGGGAGGAGGATACAAGAGAAGGAAATATACAAATAAAGCTGGGGGCCGATTTATCAAGGGCCGAATGACCCCTGATGCCCCTGTTTCTGTGTGAGCCCTCAGGCTCGCTGGAAACAACAGTTATGAAGCAGCGGTCTTAAGACAGCTGATCAATAACTGTTCTGCTGCCTCTGATTGGCCACAAATCTGCAGGGGGCGGCATTGCACAAGCAGCTCACTAGAACTGCTTGTGCAATGATAAATGCCGACAGCATATGCTGTTGGCATTCATCGATGTCTTTCGGACATGATCCGCTGAGCGGATCATGACGGACAAAGGGATGATAAATCGACCCCTAAGTGTTTTTGTGAAAGAAGGAGCTGTGACTTTAAGCAAACGAGAGATTAAAGCAAATTTAGAAAGGAGAATGTGTAACATGTTTAACTGACTTGGGAATTAAGGAAGATTAGATATAGTAAAATGCCTGATTAAATGTAATCAACTAATTTTGTCTGACTCCTTGTCTGACTCAAATACACTTCGAAAAACTTCACATTTAGAATAACTTCATCTACTGCAAGTACAACTGCCCTGACATGTTCTAACAAGCTGAGAGTGCCCAATTTATGGACAAATGCAGTTACATAGTTATAATTAATAGCGATCATACATTAATACTAAGAAAACAAAAGGCCTAAACAAAACAATGGAGAAGACAACTTCTTATCAATTGGAAAACAGACCCCAGAATTGTAAACTACATGAGCTATTAAAATAGTATATCACAGAATTCAAGATATAGGGGAATGCAAATAACATTTACACCGGGTGATTCAATTATGAGCCATTCGCAAATTGCTAAATCTATCCAGACATTGGAAAGTGTTAATCAAGACAAGAGGCATTCCCATAAGAATCCAAATCATGCAATCTGTGTTATCTATAAAAGGCTAGGGGTAGATTTATCATAGTGCGAGTGGACATGATACAATATAGCGTATCATGTCCGCTGCACATCGATAAATGCTGACAGCATTGTTTGTTACCTTATTCACTCATTCAATAAGTCATTAAAGCTACTGCTTGTTTATCATGTTCCTAATTAATTCATAATAGTTAAAATCTGTTAAGTTTAGCATTTGTCTAAAAAATAAAGCACATGGTAGTCATTATCAGTAATATGACGCTCTTCTTTCTCTTTGTGGTTAGGAACTAACAGTGTAGGAAAATTGTCTTCATTCCATGACTACTTGTAAGCTCTTCAAAAGATCGTTCATTACTAGTAAATTACACACTTTGTATTTCTTCTTTTAAAATAAATCTGATAAACTGACAGCTTCAGTTTCCCAGAAAGCTTTTTTTTTATGTGGGCCCAATAAGCAAAGATTATCTATTTTGAAGAAAGTTTTACTGGAAAGTTCACAGAGGCTGAGTTCACTGAATTCTATAAGAAAATGTGTGGAACCTAGAAGTCCAAAAGATATGAGAGAAGCATTCCAAAGAAAGCAATGAAGCTTTCTGGGTACAGAATTTCACTGGGAAGTAGTAGGTAATTGATATAAATTCTTAAAAGGGTGATGCTAACTAGATTTTGGAGGTGCTAATAGTGGTAACGAGAGGAAAGAGACAGGTGGTGTAACTGCATTAGGTGAGATATCCCCAGATGGTAAGAGAGAGAAAAGAGGAGATTATGTCTTATGTGAATGTCTTAGCCTAATTTCAGTGAAACATGGCTGGGTGCGGGATGAGAGAACATTATTGAGTTCATGTGTGTTGTAGAGGGAGGAGGATACAAGAGAAGGAAATATACAAATAAAGCTAAGGGCCGAATGACCCCTGATGCCCCTGTTTCTGTGTGAGCCCTCAGGCTCGCTGGAAACAGCAGTTATGAAGCAGCGGTCTTAAGACAGCTGATCAATAACTGGTCCGCTGCCTCTGATTGGCCACAAATCTGCAGGGGGCGGCATTGAACAAGCAGTTCACTAGAACTGCTTGTGCAATGATAAATGCCGACAGCATATGCTGTTGGCATTCATCGATGTCTTTCGGACATGATCCGCTGAGCGGATCATGACGGACAAAGGGATGATAAATCGACCCCTAAGTGTTTTTGTGAAAGAAGGAGCTGTGACTTTAAGCAAACGAGAGGATAAAGTAAATTTAGAAAGGAGAATGTGTAACATGTTTAACTGACTTGGGAATTAAGGAAGATTAGATATAGTAAAATGCCTGATTAAATGTAATCAACTAATTTTGTCTGACTCCTTGTCTGACTCAAATACACTTCGAAAAACTTCACATTTAGAATAACTTCATCTACTGCAAGTACAACTGCCCTGACATGTTCTAACAAGCTGAGAGTGCCCAATTTATGGACAAATGCAGTTACATAGTTATAATTAATAACGATCATACATTAATACTAAGAAAACAAAAGGCCTAAACAAACAATGGAGAAGACAACTTCTTATCAATTGGAAAACAGACCCCAGAATTGTAAACTACATGAGCTATTAAAATAGTATATCACAGAATTCAAGATATAGGGGAATGCAAATAACATTTACACCGGGTGATGCAGAGGGGATGAGGCATGTAGTGAACTATGGGAAAATGCTGAAGAACATGCAGCTGTAAAAGTTATATAACCCATCCGGCTTCTTAAAAGGAGGCTGTGTTTGTCTATAAATTCAGCCTCCAAGGTGAGAGGGGGTATAACTTATCCATGGGGACCATGTATGTTTATTCTGTTCCTTATTAATTAATTTTTGTATTGTGTGTGCCCAAATCTTATTATTACTATTATTATTATTATTATTGTACATAAGGATGTAAACAGGTCTAAAGAGACACAGGGTTGGTTAATTTGCAGTTACCAATTATGACTCACTCTTAGGACCTTATGATTTAAAGCTCTCCACTCAGGTGAGATTATCTATGAAGTCTGTGTCATTATGGCAAGTTCTCTCAAACGAAACTCACATTTTACCTTGAGAACTGTTTATCTTACTAAGCAGGGTTCTGTATGTGCTGCCCGGAAAGACCGCTGCTCCATAACTTGTCTGCCTGATCTGAGACAGCGGACAGAAATCAACCCGATTTTATTGGCCGCAAATTTGCAGGGGGCGGCATTGCACCAGCAGTTCACAAGAACTGCTGGTGCAATGATAAATGCCAACAGCGTATGCTGTCTGCATTTATTGATGTGCAGTGGACATGATACGCTACATTGTATCATGTCCACTCGCACTATAACAAATATACCCCTTAGACTCTCATTATCTTCCTCTAGTTCTTTGAGTAAGTTTCCAACTAGTAAATAAGTAAAAAATAAATTGTTATTATATTTTATACTATAGAAATAAAAGACACTCGGCTAGATTATGAGTTGTGCGTTAGGGTAAAAAAGCAGTGTTAAGAGGTCCTAACGCTGCTTTTTTATGCCCGCTGGTATTACGAGTCTTGAAGGTTTAGGGTCACTGCACACTTCTTTGGCCTTACCGCAAAACGACTTACGTAAACTTCGTAAAGTCTTTTTTCTATGGGACTTCTATAAAGCCTGTATTACAAGTCTGTCCTGGGAGGCCAAAAAGTGAGCAGTACACCCTACCCTGTCAAGAGTCCTAACGTATGTAAAAGTCAGTAGTTATGAGTTTTATGGTATAACGCCGTAGCATAAAACTCATAACTAAAGTGCTAAAAAGTACACTAAACCCATAAACTACCTATTAACCCCTAAACCGACACTCTCCCGCATCGCAAACACTATAATAAAAATTGTAACCCCTAATCTGCTGCTCCAGACACCGCTGCCACCAACATTATATATATGAACCCCTAATCTGCTGCCCCCAACATTGCCGACACCTACATACTATTTATTAACCCCTAATCTGCCGCCCCAATGTCGTCGCAACCTACCTACATTTATTAACCCTTAATCTGCTGCCCCCAATGTCGCCGCCACAATATTAAAATTATTAACCCCTAACCCTAACACCCCCTAATTTAAATATAATTACAATAAATCTAAATAAATATTACTATCATTAACTAAATTATTCCTATTTAAGCCAATCAGCCAATAGGATTGAGCTCGCATTCTATTGGCTGTTCCAATCAGCCAATAGAATGGAAGCTCAATCCTATTGGCTGATTGGATCAGTCAATAGGATTGAAGTTCAATCCTATTGGCTGATTGCATCAGCCAATAGGATTTTTTCTACCTTATTTCCGATTGGCTGATAGAATTCTATCAGCCAATCGGAATCTAACGGACGCCATATTGGATGACGTCACTTAAAGGTACCTTCATTCAGCTTTAGTCATCAGATAAAGAGGATGCTCTGCGTCGGATGTCTTGAAGATGGACCCGCTCCGCGCCGGATGGATGAAGATAGAAGATGCCATCTGGATGAAGACTTCTGCTGTCTGGAGGACCACTTTGCCTGGCTTGGATGAAGGCTTCTCCCAGCTTCGTTGAGGACTTTGGCCTGGCTTGGATTAAAGAAGTTTCCCGGTAAGTCGATCTTCAGGGGGTTAGTGTTAGGTTTTTTTAAGGGTGTATTGGGTGGGTTTTAGTTTTAGGTTAGGGACTTTGGGCCTGCAAAAGAGTTAACTGCCCTTTTAAGGGCAATGCCCATCCAAATGCCCTTTTCAGGACAATGGGGAGCTTAGTTTTTATTAGATAGTATTTTATTTGGGGGGTTGGTTGTGTGGGTGGTGGGCTTTACTGTTGGGGGGTTGTTTGTATTTTTTTTACAGGTAAAAGAGCTGATAACTTTGGGGCAATGCCCCGCAAAAGGCCCTTTTAAGGGCTATTGGTAGTTTAGACTAGGGTTTTTTTTATTTTGGGGGGGCTTTTTTTTATTTTAATAGGGCTATTAAATAAGGTGTAAATAGTTTAAATATCTGTAATTTGTTTATTATTTTCTGTAATTTAGTGGGGTTTTTTTTGTACTTTAGCTAATTTAATTTAATTTAGGTAATTGTATTTAATTTAGATAATTTTTTTATTTATAGTGTAGTGTTAGGTGTTAGTGTAACTTAGGTTAGGTTTTATTTTACAGGTAAATTTGTATTTATTTTAGCTAGGTAGTTATTAAATAGTTAATAACTATTTAATAACTATTCTACCTAGTTAAAATAAATACAAACTTGCCTGTAAAATAAAAATAAACCCTAAGATAGCTACAATGTAACTATTAGTTATATTGTAGCTAGCTTAGGGTTTATTTTATAGGTAAGTATTTAGTTTTAAATAGGAATTATTTAGTTAATGATAGTAATATTTATTTAGATTTATTGTAATTATATTTAAGTTAGGGGGTGTTAGGGTTAGGGTTAGACTTAGGTTTAGGGGTTAATAACTTTAATATAGTTGCGGCTACGTTGGGGGCGGCAGATTAGGGGTTAATAAATGTTGTTAGGTTGTGGCGACATTGGGGGCAGCAGATTAGGGGTTAATAAATAGTATGTAGGTGTCGGCGATGTTGGGGGCAGCAGATTAGAGGTTAATACATATAATGTAGGCGTTGGCGGTGTCCGGAGCGGAAGATTAGGGGTTAATAATTATAATGTAGGTGTTGGCGATGTCGGGGGCGGCAGATTAGGGTTAATAAGTGTAAGATTAGGGGTGTTTAGACTCGGGGTTCATGTTAGGGTGTTAGGTGTAGACATAACTTTTGTTTCCCCATAGGAATCAATAGGGCTGCGTTAAGGAGTTTTACGCTGCTAGACTTTTTCTCAGCCGGCTCTCCCCGTTGATTCCTATGGGGAAATCGTGCACGAGCACGTTACACCAGCTCACCGCTGACTTAAGCAGTGCTGGTATTGAAGTGTGGTATGGAGCTAAAGTTTGCTAAACGCTCACTTCTTGTCTTTTAATGACGGGTTTCTAAAAACTCGTAATACCAGCGCTGCATGTAAGTGAGCGGTGAGACAAAACTGCTTGTTAGCACCACACAGCCTCTAACGCAAAACTCGTAATCTGGGCCACTATCTTTATAAAATCAATCTAAACATGAGACACTTTGTTTAGAATTTTCATATCTGTGCCCAAAATCTCCTCCAGGCTTTGAACCTTTCTGACACAGGAAAGTGTGATCAAAATTGTTTTTCACTCTCTTAAATTATTAAAACCATTATTAAAACATTTTCAATAGCACAGTACAGCTGGATTCATTGTAAATAGTCTACAAATGTTGTATCATATGTCTTTTCTCTTAGACCTTGCAGCATACAATCAGTACCAAGAATGAAAAGTAAACTAACATTTGTTTGATTTTCAAACTGAAAGCTTTAGCCTCAGTCCTAACAATCAGTCATTTCAAGTTCTTTTTAGAACGGCTTTGGCAAGTGGCCCATAATATATTTTCTTCATCTTTCTGGGAGATTGACATGTAATGCAAAGAGGCAAGTTCCTGACTTGCACAGAACATTGTGTTCCTTTAGCATTCACGGACAGCTGTGTGATATGACTCAAAACCATGCTACCACTGCCTTTCACTTTCTTTCTAAGTAATCTTTTTTCTCTTAAACATGGTCGTCTGTATGACAGTGATGTTGCTTTAGGGAAAATGTCTTACATTTTGTCCCAATTCAATTATGAGCCATTCGCAAATTGCTAAATCTATCCAGACATTGGAAAGTGTTAATCAAGACAAGAGGCATTCCCATAAGAATCCAAATCATGCAATCTGTGTTATCTATAAAAGGCTAGGGGTAGATTTATCATAGTGCGAGTGGACATGATACAATATAGCGTATCATGTCCGCTGCACATCGATAAATGCCGACAGCATACGCTGTCAGCATTTATCATTGCACCAGCAGTTCTTGTGAACTGCTGGTGCAATGCCACCCACTGCAGATTCACGGCCAATCAGCCGCTAGCAGGGGGTGTCAATCAACCCGATCGTATTCGTTCGGGTTGATTTCTGTCCACGGCCTCAGAGCAGGCAGACAAGTTATGGAGCAGCGATCTTTAGACCGCTGCTTCATAACATCTGCTTCCGGCAAGCCTGAAGGCTCGCGCGGAAACAGGGGCATCAAGCTCCATACCAAGTTTGATAAATCAGCCCCTAGAAATGCAAAAAAGGATTTGTGTCAATACTGTGCTGTAGTTGAGGCTATTAAGAACTTTAACATAAATAAAGCTAATAAATGCATTGTTGTAGACATAATTAAAGTTGGGCCAGAAGCTTTTCTCATGATTGTGTCCTTTGTTTTATCTTTTTCATAATTAAAGGTCTAAGCCACAGGTCTTAAAGTTTATAATTAATTAATGCAACCCCATTGCAACTGAACACTCATTAAACAAAAATATGCTACATGTGATTCCTTGTTTTTAAAGAGATATTAATTGCAACAAACTCAAAGCACATGAAAAGCAACATGAAAAAAAGGCTAAGAAAAAAGCTGAGTGAAAATTATAAGGAATAGTACTTCTACAATTGATAATCAAAGGCCAAGTGGTTTACAATTACTAGTTCCCACCACTCTATTGGTGTAAAGCACTGGTTTTCAAACCTGGCCTCCCCAACAGTCCAGGTTTTCTGTATTACTTTGTATGAGAGCCGGTAAAATATCAATGTATACTAATCAGCTGATTGTTTCACCTGTGCTCTAGTTCAGATATCCACAAAATATGGCCTGTTAGGGAGGCCTGAGAACAGGTTTAAAAACCAGTGGTGTACCCTGCAAGAATATACACACATAAAATTGTTGTATGAGAATATCCATTTATCAAATAATATCAAACTACTAAAACTTATAAAAGTAATTATATGTTTTAAAATACTATTTTTTAGATTCAACAAAGACAAAAAAAAAAAATATTTATTTAATGTATTAAACAATTCACTATAGTAGGAACATGTATTACTTTTATAAAAAAATAAAGCACTCAAGTTTATAATGCATTAACATTATTATTTATTTAAATGTAATTAAGAGGGGGATGAGAATGTAGAATTTGTAGTGGGGTCAGTACATTATACTGTACAGAGATAAATGAGGATAACACAGAATATATGTAACATTTTATTTCTTTAATGCCGCTCTTATTTTTCAAGGATAACTAATCTCTTCCCACTCCCCAGACTATAGCAATATGGTTTTCCACCTTTTTTCAATTTCTGTCCCTTTCCCTTGGGGTGTAGAGAAGATGCCAGACTAAATCTGAGAAATACTAATTACTGGAAGGAGTAATTAAAAACTCATTTGTAAATTGATTGTTATCTGACTGAAAGCGGGTGGTCTCAGGAGAAACTCGAACTCCCTCTGTTGAGGCTCTAAGTATGCTGGGGGTCTGTTTGTTTGTTTCTCCTAATGGTAACAGGCACGTCTAGCAGGCTCAAAGCAGCTGCCTAAACACACAATTATTACAGAGTTGCCAGGCTTCTCAATGGCTTAAAATAAAATTAAATTCTTGATTGTAAGGAAATAAGGGGCAGAAGCTGTCAAAGTTAATTCCCACAAGAAGGTTATTTTTCCATCAGCTCGATAATGCCTGGTGATTGCTTAAAATGTTACTTTTGAAATGCAGTTAGAAAAGGCGTTGATAGTTTTTCACTTGTATAATGAAAAGCACTTGTCAAAGGCTGGAGGTAATGGTGAATAAAAAGTATCTCACATTTTCTGGATAAGGTGCTTTTGTTCTCATTATTCTTAAATGACAAACAAATTTATATTGCAACAGTATGTAAAGATCTATATACAGTCCCCTACTACATTCAACCTATTATTCGCCAGAATATTAGACACACAGAATATGTCCTACTAGTTGACTTAAACACTTTGAATGGGTAGTGTGTCCTGTATTCTCAGACTTTCAGCAAGAAATAGGCCTCATTTATTAAGCTGTGGTTGCAGCTTTGGGGTCTAACGGCTAGATTTGGAGTTTTGTCGGTAACGACCCGAAAAACTAACGCCGGCTTTTTTCTGGCCGCACCATAAAAATAACTCTGGTATTGAGAGTCCACATAAAGGCTGCGTTAGGCTCCAAAAAAGGAGCGTAGAGCATTTTTAACGCAGCTTCAACTCTCGATACCAGAGTTGCTTACGCAAGCGGCCAGCCTCAAAAACGTGCTTGTGCACGATTCCCCCATAGGAAACAATTGAGCTGTTTGAGCTGAAAAAAAACCTAACACCTGCAAAAAAGCCGCGTTCAGCTCCTAACGCAGCCCCATTGTTTGCTATGCGGAAACACTTCCTACGTCTGCACCTAACACTCTAACATGTACCCCGAGTCTAAAGACCCCTAACCTTACACTTATTAACCCCTAATCTGCCGCCCCCGCTATCGCTGACCCCTGCATATTATTATTAACCCCTAATCTGCCGCTCCGTAAACCGCCGCTACTTACATTATCCCTATGTACCCCTAATCTGCTGCCCTAACATCGCCGACCCCTATATTATATTTATTAACCCCTAATCTGCCCCCCACAACGTCGCCTCCACCTGCCTACACTTATTAACCCCTAATCTGCCGACCGGACCTGAGCGCTACTATAATAAAGTTATTAACCCCTAATCCGCCTCACTAACCCTATAATAAATAGTATTAACCCCTAATCTGCCCTCCCTAACATCGCCGACACCTAACTTCAATTATTAACCCCTAATCTGCCGACTGGAGCTCACCGCTATTCTAATAAATGTATTAACCCCTAAAGCTAAGTCTAACCCTAACACTAACACCCCCCTAAGTTAAATATAATTTAAATCTAACGAAATAAATTAACTCTTATTAAATAAATTATTCCTATTTAAAGCTAAATACTTACCTGTAAAATAAATCCTAATATTGCTACAATATAAATTATAATTATATTATAGCTATTTTAGGATTAATATTTATTTTACAGGCAACTTGGTATTTATTTTAACCAGGTACAATAGCTATTAAATAGTTAAGAACTATTTAATAGCTAAAATAGTTAAAATAATTACAAAATTACCTGTAAAATAAATCCTAACCTAAGTTACAATTAAACCTAACACTACACTATCAATAAATTAATTAAATAAACTACCTACAATTACCTACAATTAACCTAACACTACACTATCAATAAATTAATTAAATACAATTCCTACAAATAAATACAATTAAATAAACTTGCTAAAGTACAAAAAATAAAAAAGAACTAAGTTACAAAAAAATAAAAAAATATTTACAAACATAAGAATAATATTACAACAATTTTAAACTAATTACACCTACTCTAAGCCCCCTAATAAAATAACAAAGCCCCCCAAAATAAAAAAATGCCCTACCCTATTCTAAATTACTAAAGTTCAAAGCTCTTTTACCTTACCAGCCCTGAACAGGGCCCTTTGCGGGGCATGCCCCAAGAAGTTCAGCTCTTTTGCCTGTAAAAAAAAAAATACAATACCCAAGCCCCCCAACATTACAACCCACCACCCACATACCCCTAATCTAACCCAAACCCCCCTTAAATAAACCTAACACTAAGCCCCTGAAGATCTTCCTACCTTGTTTTCACCTCACCGGGTTCAACGATCTGTCCAGAAGAGCTCCTCCGATGTCCTGATCCAAGCCCAAGCGGGGGGCTGAAGAGGTCCATGATCCGGCTGAAGTCTTCATCCAAGTGGGGCAGAAGAGGTCTTCCATCCGATTGAAGTCTTCATCCAAGCGGGATCTTCTATGGTCATCCATCCAATCAGCCAATCAGATTGAGCTCGCATTCTATTGGCTGTTCCGATCAGCCAATAGAATGCAAGCTCAATCTGATTGGCTGATCGGATCAGCCAATCGGATTGAACTTGATTCTGATTGGCTGATTCCATCAGCCAATCAGAATATTCCTACCTTAATTCCGATTGGCTGATAGAATCCTATCAGCCAATCGGAATTCGAGGGACGCCATCTTGGATGACGTAATTTAAAGGAACCGTCATTCGTCGTTCAGTCGTCGGCCAGGATGGATGTTCCGCGTCGGAGGTCTTCAGGATCCTGCTGCTCCACTCCGGATGGATGACCATAGAAGATCCCGCTTGGATGAAGACTTCAATCGGATGGAAGACCTCTTCTGCCCCGCTTGGATGAAGACTTCAGCCGGATCATGGACCTCTTCAGCCCCCCGCTTGGGCTTGGATTAGGACATCGGAGGAGCTCTTCTGGACAGATCGTTGAACCCGGTGAGGTGAAGACAAGGTAGGAAGATCTTCAGGGGCTTAGTGTTAGGTTTATTTAAGGGGGGGTTTGGGTTAGATTAGGGGTAAGTGGGTGGTGGGTTGTAATGTTGGGGGGCTTGGGTATTGTATTTTTTTTTTTACAGGCAAAAGAGCTGAACTTCTTGGGGCATGCCCCGCAAAGGGCCCTGTTCAGGGCTGGTAAGGTAAAAGAGCTTTTAACTTTAGTAATTTAGAATAGGGTAGGGCATTTTTTTATTTTGGGGGGCTTTGTTATTTTATTAGGGGGCTTAGAGTAGGTGTAATTAGTTTAAAATTGTTGTAATATTTTTCTTATGTTTGTAAATATTTTTTTATTTTTTGTAACATAGTTCTTTTTTATTTTTTGTACTTTAGCTAGTTTATTTAATTGTATTTATTTGTAGGAATTGTATTTAATTAATTTATTGATAGTGTAGTGTTAGGTTAATTGTAGGTAATTGTAGGTAGTTTATTTAATTAATTTATTGATAGTGTAGTGTTAGGTTTAATTGTAACTTAGGTTAGGATTTATTTTACAGGTAATTTTGTAATTATTTTAACTATTTTAGCTATTAAATAGTTCTTAACTATTTAATAGCTATTGTACCTGGTTAAAATAAATACAAAGTTACCTGTAAAATAAATATAAATCCTAAAATAGCTATAATATAATTATAATTTATGTTGTAGCTATATTAGGATTTATTTTACAGGTAAGTATTTAGCTTTAAATAGGAATAATTTATTTAATAAGAGTTAATTTATTTCGTTAGATTTAAATTATATTTAATTTAGGGGGGTGTTAGTGTTAGGGTTAGACTTAGCTTTAGGGGTTAATACATTTATTAGAATAGCGGTGAGCTCCAGTCGACAGATTAGGGGTTAATGTTTGAAGTTAGGTGTCGGCGATGTTAGGGAGGGCAGATTAGGGGTTAATACTATTTATTATAGGGTTAGTGAGGCGGATTAGGGGTTAATAACTTTATAATAATAGCGGTGCGGTCCGCTCGGCAGATTAGGGGTTAATAAGTGTAGGCAGATGGAGGTGGCGTTGAGGGGGGCAGATTAGGGGTTAATAAATATAATATAGGGGTCGGCGGTGTTAGGGGCAGCAGATTAGGGGTACATAAGTATAACGTAGGTGGCGGCGCTTTGCGGTTGGCAGATTAGGGGTTAATTATTGTAGGTAGCTGGCTGCGACGTTGTGCGGGGCAGGTTAGGGGTTAATAAATATAATATAGGGGTCGGCGGTGTTAGGGGCAGCAGATTAGGGGTACATAAGTATAACGTAGGTGGCGGTCGGCAGATTAGGAGTTAAAAAATGTATTCGAGTGTCGGCGATGTGGGGGGACCTCGGTTTAGGGGTACATATGTAGTTTATGGGTGTTAGTGTACTTTAGAGTACAGTAGTTAAGAGCTTTATAAACCGGCGTTAGCCCAGAAAGCTCTTAACTACTGACTTTTTTCCTGCGGCTGGTGTTTTGTCGTTAGATGTCTAACGCTCACTTCAGACACGACTCTAAATACCGGAGTTAGAAAGATCCCATTGAAAAGATAGGATACGCAATTTACGCAAGGGGATCTGCGGTATGGAAAAGTTGTGGCTGAAAAGTGAGCGTTAGACCCTATTTTGAGTGACTCCAAATACCGGAGGTAGCATAAAACCAGCGTTAGGAGCCTCTAACGCTGGTTTTCACGGCTAACGCCAAATTCCAAATCTAGGCCTTAGTGTTTCAGGCTCGAGAAAGTGGGCCTAAAATTATAGTTAAGCAGCTGAGGTGTTAAGAGTTAAATTGACAGCTCCTGCCCACATGCAATTAGCAGGGAGCAGCGGATGCAGCCACCCGCCTCAATGCCATGTGGACAAGTTTCTAGGAGTTAAACTTGTACGTCCAGCAAATGATAAATTGAGCCAATAACTATCAATGACTATCAAAAGGTATAGTGGAATCAGTTTGATCTACATTTTGTTAAGTCACCATTTCAGAAGGGAACATGTCCCATCCAGAAAGCCTGCCCACAAAATAGAAACCATTATCTTAATGAAGGGTTTGCACAACTAACTGCTAACTCGTTTTTTTCTGTCAATGGACCTTGTCAGTGGAGATGCAGTTATACTTCTCTTAGGCACAGTGATCAAGGGCCCATGTCTGGATGTCCTTATAAGACTATGGGAAACAAAACCCCTAATGGTCATGTTAAAACTTGAGTTTAAAATGCTTTGAGATGGGATGGAATATGGTTGGTAAAGAGTGTCCATGAAAAGTTTCATCTTCAATTAATTTGTTATCTGATGTATTAAAGTGGTTCCAAATACGAAAACCACTTCAGAATATACTCAATTTTGTTATTAGACTTGTGTTTGTTTTCAGACAAATATAAAAAAGTAAATTTTTCTTTGTTGCAGTCATTTAAACACAATACAGCAAAAAGCCCTTTAATGAAAAAGGTTCAAACCAAAAGCATTTGAGACAAAAATCTAATTGATTTGTTTGTGTGGTCAAAACCATTACTCTAAAGGCAGCAAAAGGCTTTTGTAGGCTAGAAAGGTTATTCTACAGGCAGAAAAAGTTTAATAAAGTTCAAAGATACATCACTTCAAATCTTTAATAAACCTGGATAAAAAAAATGTGATAGTTCTCTCATGGCCTCCTTCACCATATCCATTCAAGACTCCTGTGAGAAAACATTGTGGGTCGGATTACAAACTAACAGATTTTTTAGCTTGAGCACGAGGTTCCTAATGATCGAAAATGCTGCGAGGGGAAAAAATATTCCAAGGTATCCACCGATATGTCGAGCGAACCTGTCAAAATATTCCAAGCTACTGACATAGATACTAACAGGAGGCATCGGCAAGAGGCGTTTACTATGCATGCCATTGGTCGGTGATGCTGGCTATAGAAAACACCCAGATAGTACCCCACAATCAAAAACTAACATTACACTAACAAATATCTAAACCGCCATATACCCACCGCAAGTATCTATCCTGTTAACCCCTAAACCGTCAAATACCCACTGCAAGTATCTATCCTGTTAACCTCTAACACCTATAATGCTACATACACACCGCAACTACCCATCTAAACCATTAACCCCTATACCGCCACATACCCATCGCAATTACCCATATAAATCATTAAACCCTATACCGCCACATACCCACCACAAGTATCCATCTAAACTATTAAGCCTATAACACCACTAGCACCCTGCAAGTACCCATCTAAACTATTAACCCCTATACCAACACTAGCCCACCACAAGTACCCTACACTATTAACCCCTAAACCACCAAAGTTACTGAAAATAAAAAAAGACAGTATCCAAAATAAAAAACCCACCATTATAACTAACACTTACCTACATACCCCATAAAAAAGCCTCACCCAAAACAAAACAAAAAACTCTAACACTAAATGTAAATTATTAAAGTCAATACAGCTCTTTTATATTTTAATACAATTACAACACCTCCTTCTACAATACAAGTAATCCCCACCCCCCAATATAATAAAGCCTAATGAAAAAACCTATCCTTAAAATAAAAAAACCCTATTCTTTAAAATAAAAACCCACCCCATGTGAAAATCCAGCTCCTCTTCATCCACACCTGGGCCCAAATGCCGGGGGCCCATCTTCGCAGTGGCGGAAGCAGAGTTTGGCAGTCTATTCCACCACCTCTGCTCTACAATCTTCTTCAACACCGGGGCCCTCTTTAACCCGGGTCCAGGCACCGGGGCCCCTTTTTCGTGGCAGCGGAAGCAGACTTTGACGGCCTATTCTACTGCTGCTGCTCCATGTCTTCTTTCTTCAAGTCTTCAAGTCTTTTTCTAGAGTCTTCTTAATCATGCAGTCCCCTTTATATAGGGGTACCTCTACATCCTAATTGGCTAATTTTTAATCAGCTAATAGCAAGATATTTTTTTTTTCATTTTTAAAGAAACTTTATTGAAAGTCAACATAATACAATACACAGGCATAAGTGTCAGCAAATATACATCAATCAGTATTACAAAGTTAAATCTTTCAATATGTTGTTTGCTACATTACTTAACACAAATATCTTTAATACAACCTGAGTTTACAGGTATAATTATACTGTATTGAAAGTAAACAGCAAGTACCCCTGTTGACATTAAATTATGACGTGCAACGGAAAATACGATGCTCGTCGTGAGAGGAAAAAGAGATAAAGATAGAGAGAGATGAAAAGATAAAGAAAAAGATAAGAGTGGGGAAAAGGAAAGACGGGGAAGGGGGGGTTCTCATCAAAGGGGGGAGGGAGGAAAAAAAAAAAAAAAAGGGGGGGGGGGGGGGGGAAGGCTAGATCATGTGTTATCACTGAGAAGGGTAAGGTACCCAGGACTCATCTAATCAGTGGTCTCCAGATTTCTTTCATATATTCGTGGATTTCTATTCTATCGTCCCTCATATATCGAAATCTTTCTAATGACAAATGTCTATCTACTTGTGATTCCTAATCAGCAATCTGAGGGATTCTATCTGATTTCCAGTTTTTGGGAATGAGGGCTTTCGCACTGTTTAACATTATATACAGGAGGTATTTTTTGGGTTTCTCTGCCAGTTTGGGCAGCCCATGGAACAAAGCAAGATATTATTTCATTTAAATTCTTATTTCTATTGGATGATTACAATTTCAAATTTGATGGCATCTTCCGATGGCTCAGATCCACAATGTTCTTCAACACCGGGGCCCTCTTTGTCTAGGGTCCAGGTGGCAGGGGCAGACTTTGGTGACCTCTTCCACCACCTTTGCTCTGCGTCCTCTTTCCTCAAGTCTTCAGCTCTCTTCCTAGAGCCCTCCTCTTCATCAGTTACTGCTGCACACTGAATATCAGTATGCACGGAACCCCTTTATATAGGGGTACTGCTTCATCCCTATTGGCTATGTTTAAATCATCCAATCCCAATAACAAGAAAGCATTTTATTTTAAATTATCATCCAATAGAAAATAAATGATTGCTGTTAGGATATTTTTTTGGGGGTGTTTTTTATGGGACATGTTAGTTAGTGTTAGGTATAATGGTGTTTTTTATTTAGGAAACTATCTTTTTTATTTTATGAAACTTGGATTGTTTTATTTTATTGTAACAGTTTTTTTTTAATTTTTATGTAACTTAGGGGGTTAAGTTTAGAGGGGGTTTAGGTAGTGTAGTTCTAGTTTGTGTGGAGCAAAAAAGAAAAACACGATGGCACTACAGGTGCTGTGTCCCTAATTGTGTTCCTTTCTCTTCTATAATAGGAGAGAGAATTGGATAAATGAGGATATACAATGGGACTTAGGTGCTGTACATTGGAAGAAACAGACCAGAAAATGTCAATTGCAAACGCAATTGGAAGAATGTACTTAAGTAGCACTCAACAGCACAAAATGAAAAGAAATTACAACTGGTACCATAGGACATATAACCCAAAGAAATGGGGGATTAAAATTTAACATTTAATAGTGATGTAAAATCACTATTAAATGTTAAGTTTTAGTCCCCCATTTCTTTGGGTTATATGTCCTATGGTACCAGTTGTAATTTCTTTTCATTTTGTGCTGTTGAGTGCTACTTAATTACATTCTTCCAATTGCATTTGCAATTGACATTTTCTGGTCTAGTTCTAGTTTGTGTTGGGAGGTGGCAGCTTAGGGCATAATTAACTAGAGTAGGGTAAGTTTGCATTGGCGGTTGTGGTGGTTTAGGATTAATAGTGTAGGGTACTTTTGGTGGGCTAGATGTGGTTTAAGGGTTAATAGTTTAGATAGGTACTTGTGGTGGGTATGTGGCAGTATAGAGGTTAATGGTTTAGATGGGTACTTGAGATGGGTATGTGGTGGTATAGGTGTTAATAGTTTAGATGGGTACTTACAGTGGATATGTTGTGGTAAAGGGGTTAATGGTTTAGATGGGTACTTGCGGTGGGTATGTGGCGGTATAAGGGTCAATAGTTTAGTGGCTTGCGTTGTGTATGTGGCAGTTATTTATTTATTAGTGTAGTGTTAGTTTGCAATCATGGGGTACTTCGGTTTAGGGGTATTAGGATTAGTGGTTAGGCATGGCAGTTATATTCCAAGTGATCATTTACTATACATCGCCAATATGGATGGCGAAGCTCGGTGTTATCTGTAGCCACAGTTGTTGACCAATGGCATGCATAGTAAATGCCTCATGATGATGCAGCCTGCAAGCAGCTATGTAGGGAGCTTTTAATATTTTGACAAGCTCACTCAACATAGTGGCAGATCCCTTTTAATATTCTGCTGCCTCGCAGCACTTTCGATCATTAAGGCCTTAGTGTAAATTAAAATAAAATATTAAAATTTGTAGATGTTGGAGTCCTGAACTGATTATGGACAAGATTACAAGTGGCACGTTAACTGTAGCGTTTGAGCAATATTGAGTTTATCACGGTTGTTTGTGCACATCAGAAGTAGTACAACCTCAGCACTCTGTTACGCTCAAATAAGAAGTTGCGCAAAATGCATCACAATAACATTAAAAAGTTATACTCATAATAACACCATCCAATAACAACTCTTGAAAAAAATGCATTAACAAGTAATAAGGGCTCAAAGATATGAGCAAGCTTTATACTGTGTTTTTAGTGAAAATATTTCACATTTCAATGTTCTTCACATGGGAGAATAAGTATTTAGATATTCTTATACATATTTGTATATATCTATACCTATATATAATTTTATATATATATATTTACCAAAAAAATCATATGTAAATTTTCCACTTTTCGCACTCCATTGAGGTCTATGGGAGAATACGTTAACAATTTCACAATATTTTAACTTCAGCTTTCTGCGCCGCTTGGGTTAGTGCACAAGTGAAAACCTTTTACTTTCAAATTGTAATACGCGTGGTACTCGACGTGTGTAAATAGCTGAAGGTGAGACCAGTTAGTAAGTGAATGGGAGATAAAAATATCTCTCCACTTCTAATCTAGTCATATATAAATATGCTTATTATGCCAATATATCTATGGAATTCATATGGATAACTAGTGTTGAGGATGGATTTGGATTAGAATAGATTAATTTCACACTTGTAAAAGAGTAGTTCCCTTGTACAGTGAGCAAAGGGGTTACGTAAATAGACCTTTATGGTAAAATTTAAGAAGTGTGAATGGGATATTGTATCAGTTTTGTGTAACCTCCCAGTTTCTTTTTTCGAAAACAGGTAGTTAAAGGAACAGTATACACCAGAATTTTTTTGTTTAAAAAGATAGATAATCCCTTTATTACCCGTTCCCTAGTTTTGCATAACCAACACAGTTATATAAATACACTTTTTACCTCTGTGATTACCCTGTATCTAAGCCTCTGCAAACTGCCCCCTTATTTCAGTTCTTTAGACAGACATCCATTTTAGCCAATCAGAGCTGGCTCACTGGAACTCCATGTGCGTGAGTACAGTGTTATCTATATGACACACATGAACTAACACCCACTAGTGGTGAGAAACTGTCAAAATGCCCTGAGAGAAGAAGCGGCCTTCAAGGACTTAGCATAAAAACCTCCTAGGTTTAGTTTTCAACTAAAAATACCAAGAGAACAAAGCACAATTGGTGATAAAAGTAAATTGGAAAATTGTTTAAAATTACATTCTTTATCTGAAACATGAAAGTTTATTTTGGACTAGACTGGCCCTTTAAGCAAAAAAAATACCTTTTCGGGAGCTTTTCTGTAGCAAACTCAATCATGCTGCAAGCTTTTAACAATTGAAATTATTTTACATTGTAATTACTCGAGGAACTCGATGACCAGTTCAGTCAGGAAGCCAAAAGCCTTTCTAGGAGCAAATTGCCTATAGATATCTATCAACCTCTATATGTTTAAATGCTTTAATTGCTTTGACTATATAGGCAGAAGTATCAAGCAATACACAAGTCTGAGAATGAGAGCCGGTAGTTTAATAAGCTTAATATTGTTTAAAAGAACAGTCAAGTCCAAAAAAATGTTCATGATTTAAATAGGGCATGTAATTTTAAACAACTTCCCAATTTACTTTTATCACAAATTTTGCTTTGTTCTCTTGGTATTCTTAGTTGAAAGCTAAAACTAGGAGGTTCATATGCTAATTTTCTTAGACCTTGAGAACTGCCTCTAATCTGAATGCATTTTGACTACAAGAGGGCATTAGTTCATGTGTTTCATATAGATAACATTGAGCTCATGCACGTGAAGTGTCCTAGCAATGAGCACTGATTGGCTAAAATGCAAGTCTATTAAAAGAACTGCAATAAGGGGGCAGTCAGCATAAGCTTAGATACAGTACAAGGTAATTACAGAGGTAAAACATGTATTATTATAACTGTGTTGGTTATGTAAAACTGGGGAGAGGGTCATAAAGTGATTATCTTTCTTTTTAAACAACAAAAATTCAGGTGTTGACTGTCCCTTTAAGCATCATTCAAGTGACTGTGAGATTTTTTTTCATAGATTTTAATAACGTTTACAATACATTTTGATATTTTTATAATCCAAGTGGATATGAAGCTAAAGCATTTTATGATGAGCAGAAAACTAGCAGTCTAAAAAAATATTAAAATCAGTCTTTTCCTTCCTTGGTTCTTGCATTTTATCCAATTATTTTGCTAAATTGCTGCTCAATTGCTCACGTGGCAGCTGATACTACTGCATTTAATTTATTTTTTTCTTTGATTTATTATGAATAATACAAAGCAGAGTGCCTTACAGTGAATAGCACATTAACCATTGCTGTAAAGGGAATGCTGCAAAAATATGTTGAACAGCCTTATCTAGCATCTAAGGGGTTAAATATTGCTTGTATGACATCTAACCAATAACAACACGTGTAAGCAGTGCACTCATAGAAATGTGTGCCAGATTTCTATCGCTCTTTTATATTGTTTTAAAATGTTATTGATGCCTTAATAACATTTAGGGCAGTATTCCATAGATCAAGACAATTTTAATCACTTAAATTAAAGCTCATTGTGAACTCACAGATATCTATTGATATAACCCTCAATTATACCCCATGGTGCCTATAAATGCCTCTAATAGCTCACACTATGAAATAAATCACTGGAAATAAATTAATTTTTCACCTGGTGCGAAGGCTGTTGTTTTTTATTTAGAGTTGACTAAGCTGCAACTAAAAATTGTCTTTGACAAATCTAACAGTAGCATATGAAGTACTGTACAATATTCTCCCTTTTAATATGTTGCCAATGTTCAATTTCACTTGCTGAAGTGTATTAAATTGTTTATAATTAGCTCATTTAAATTTATTTTGCCTTTTTAAATAGTTTTCTTTTCCTGTTGAAAACAGCACCGAAGCTAAAAATATGAATACTGTTGTATTCTCTATAGAAAGGCTATGTAAACAAGAGACAGCAACAGAAATCAACTTCCTGCACTGAGGACAGAGAGGGCCCAGCATGAATATGTGACTAACTAAAAGGATGCAGAGCCAAAAGTCCAATCTGTTGTTTGGTCCCAATATTATTATGATAATTATTATATAGGTATTAGTTCTTAATTTTCAAACTTTATACAAAAGATAAGGCTGCACACATGGCCATGTTATAGTATTACTTTAGAACAGCTCTCAGCCCCTGATGCATATCATATAACATTGCTACAAACATACAGCTAGATTACGAGTTTTGCATTATGAGCGGCTCGGTAATAATTTGTTATTTCCACCGCTCACCTTTAATAACGCTGCTATTACAGGTTTGCAAATGCGTTGAGCACCATACCGCACACAAATACCAGGGCTGCTTTGAGCTGGTTTTACATGCTCATGCACGATTTCCCCATAAACATCAATGGGGAGAGCCGGCTAAAAAAAGCCTAACACCTTCAATAAAGGAGCATAAAGCTCCGTAAAGCAGCCCCATTGATTCCTAAGGGGAAAGAAAAGTTATGTTTACACCTAACACCCTAGCATAAACCCGAGTCTAAACACCCCTAATCTGCTGCCCCCGACATCGCCAACACCTACATTACACTTATTAACCCCTAATCTGCCGCCCCCGACATCGCTGCCACCTACCTACACTTATTAACCCCTAATCTGCTGCCCCTGACATTGCCGCCACCTACCTACACTTATTAACCCCTAATCTGCTGCCCCCGACATCACCGACACCTACATTACACTTATTAATCCCTAATCTGCCGCCCCCGACATCGCCGCCACCTGCCTACACTTATTAACCCCTAATCTGCTGCCCCCAATGTCGTTGCTACCTACATTACACTTATTAACCCCTAATCTGCCGCTCCCAATGTCGTCACTACCTACCTACACTTATTAACCCCTAATCTGCTGCCCCCATTGTCGCCGCCACTATACTAAAGTTATTAACCCCTAAACCTAACCTAAGTCTAACCCTAACTCTAACGTAACCCTAACCCTAACACCCACTAACTTTAACATAATTAAAATAAATCTAAATAAAAATGACAACAATTTAAAATAATTTAATTCCTATTTAAAACTAAATACTTACCTATAAAATAAAACCTAACCTAGCTACAATATAACTAATTTATTTCACAGCTAAGTTTGTATTTATTTTAACTAGATAGACTAGTTAGTAAATAGTTATCAACTATTTACTAACTACCTAGTTAAATTAAATACAAATTTACCTGTAAAATAAAACCTAACCTGTCTTACACTAACACCTAACATTATACTACAAATAAATCAATTACATTCATTTAATACAATGAACTAAATTACAAAAAAAATAAACACTAAATTACACAAAATAAAAAAAGAAAAGAAATTATATATTATTAATTTAAACTTATTACACCTAATCTAATAGCCCTATCAAAATAAAAAAGCCCCCCCAAAATAAAAAAAACACTAGCCTAAACTAAACCCCTTAAAAGAGCATTTTGCAGGGGGATTGCCCCAAAGAAATCAGCTCTTTTACCTGTAAAGAAAATACAAACAACCCCCCCAACAGTAAAACCCACCACCCACACAACCAAACCCCCCAAATAAAATCCTATCTAAAAAACCTAAGCTCTTCGGGGGCGTGGGTTCGAATCCCACCGCTGCCACCAATTTGTGACGAACCAAGGTTATCCAACCCTGCACCAGTCACTTATTTGGCACAGAAAGGGTTTTCAGCCCCCTTTTCTGTCACCTATAGGTCACAATCTAGCCACACCAGGCAAGCTTGTGATTCAGTTTAGTGGGTGCAAGAGTTAATTCGCATTCCCTTAATCTGTACTAGACGTAAGAGAAATGCCCAACACTCCCTTGTAATGCCACCCACAATAAACTATAAATCCTATAGCTCAAATGCTGCCACCACTTAAAATTTATTAAAGGGAAAATCTTAAGGAAAACCCCAGACTTTACACATTAACTCTAGAAATACAATTTAGCAGAAAATAACCTAAAATTATACAGTTCTAATATTCCAGTCTCTTTCTGTAACGTGGTTCAATTATTAGACAAAGGCCAAACTTAATAAAGGAATTATTTATTATGCCAAAAATATTATGCACAATGCATTATTAATAAAAAGTTGTTACAAATAAAATTACACACGCAAACAGTATTTTAAAATAAAAAGGAGAAAAACAGAATTGAATACTTTCCTAGTCTTCAAGATCTGCGCCAGGGGCTGGCATGAAAATGATGGCTCCTTACTTCTGTACAGCAGCTCCCCTTGTAAGAATGACAATCTTATTGTTAAAAAATAAGATTCTTAAACCCTACTTTTCAGAGATTAGGTTGCTTAACCACACCCTCCTGGGCGGGCTAAGAAACCTCCCTGTCTTTACAACCTTCAATAGACTAATTTCTTGCCTGAATCTATACAATCCATTATCATTCCTGCTAGGTAAGAAATTTCTATATTTACATATTTAGAACCTCTTAGTTTTATTGGGAGAACCAGTTTGATATCAAATATGCCATAGGTTGTCATATTTACCTGCCGTTAAGTTTATAACACTTTTAACCCACATATGTACATAATATACCAATGTCCTGTCAGTGACCTGGTCAGTTTTTGTAATGAAGGGCCTGTTTTGCATCATGCATTCTATTGACAGCTTAAGCCATAAACTTTATCCTGTGTATCTCTGTGACTAAGAGCTTCAGTGATTTTATGACTCAATGCATACACACTAGCATTTGGTGGCTATTTAGGGGGTTCTGGCACTTCAAAGAAAATACAAACACAATTCTTCTTGAAAACAAATAACTGTTTTGAGTGCAAGCTGCACAAAGTTAACTCCTTAGGAGCTGTATCCTGAGATATTTGTGACACTCCCCATTGCCCTAAAAGGGCATTTGGATGGGCATTGCCCTTAAAAGGGCATTTAGCTCTTTTTCGTTGCCCAAACCCCTAATCTAAAAATAAAATCCACCCTTTAAACCCTTAATAAAACCTAACACTAACCCCCGAAGATCCACATACAGTTTTTGAAGACCGGACATCCATCCTCATCAAGCCGGGAGAAGTCTTCATCCAAGCGGCAAGAAGTGGTCCTCCAGGTGAGCAGAAGTCTTCATCCAGGCGGCATCTTCCGATGCGGAGTGGCTCCATCTACAAGACATCAGCCAATAGAATGCAAGCTCAATCCTATTGGCTGATTGCATCAGCCAATTGGATTTTTTTAAACTTTAAATTCCGATTGGTGATAGAATTTTCTCAGCCAATCGGAATTCAAGGGATGCCATCTTGGATGACGTCCTTTAAAGAAACCTTCATTCTTCAGTAGCCGTTGACAGAAGAGGATGGTCCGTGTCAGATATCTTGAAGATGGAGCTGCTCCGGGTCGGAAGGATGAAGATAGAAGATGCCGTCTGGATGAAGACTTCTGCCCGCCTTGAGGACCACTTCTTGCTGCTTGGATAAAGACTTCTCCCAGCTTCATTGAGGACTTCTGCCTTCTTGGATGAAGACTTCTCCTGGCTTCATTGAGGACTTCTGCCTGCTTGGATGTAGACTTATCCCAGCTTGATGAGAATGGGTGTCCGGTCTTCAAAAACTATAAGTGGATCTTCGGGGGTTAGTGTTAGGTTTTTTAAGGGTTTATAGGGTGGGTTTTATTTTTAGCTTGGGGTTTGGGAAATGGAAAAGAGCTAAATGTACTTTTAAGGGCAATGCCCATCCAAATGCCCTTTTCAGGGCAACGGGGAGCTTAGGTTTTTTAGATAGGATTTTATTTGGGGGGTTTGGTTGTGTGGGTGGTGGGTTTTTACTGTTTGGGGGTTGTTTGTATTTTTTTTTTTTACAGGTAAAAGAGCTGATTTCTTTGGGGCAATACCCCACAAAAGGCCATTTAAAGGGCTATTGGCAGTTTAGTTTAGGCTAGGTTTTTTTTATTTTGATAGGGCTATTAGATTAGGTGTAATTAGTTTAAATATTTGATCATTTCTTTTTTATTTTGTGTAATTCAGTGGGTTTTTTTTTGTAATTCAGTTAATTGTATTTAATTAATGTAATTGATTTAATTTTAGTGTAATGTTAGGTGTTAGTGTAAGACAGGTTAGGATTTATTTTACAAGTAAATTTGTATTTATTTTAACTAAGTAGCTAGTAAATAGTTAATAACCTAGTCTACCTTGTTAAAATAAATACAAACTTGCCTGTGGACTAAAAATAAAACCTAAGATAATAGTTAATGATAGTTAATGATAGTAATTTTTATTTAGATTTAGTTTAATTATATTAAAGTTAGTTTGTTAGGGTTAGACTTAGGGTTAGGTTTAGGGGTTAGTATAGTGGCAGTGGTGACTTTGAGGGCAGCAGATTAGGGGTTAATAATATATAAGTAGTGTTTGTGATGCGGGAGTGCAGCGGTTTGGGGTTAATATTTATTATAGTGGCAGCGATGTCCGGAGCGGCAGATTAGGGGTTAATAATTTTATTTTAGTGTTTACGATGTGGGAGGGCCTCTGTTTAGGGGTTACTAGGTAGTTTATAGGTGTTAGTGTACTTTGTAACACTTTAGTTATGAGTTTTATGCTACAGATTTGTAACGTAAAACTCATAACTACTGACTTTAGATGGCGGTAAAAATCTTGACGGTATAGGGTGTACTGCTCACTTTTTGGCCTCCCAGGCAAAACTCGTAATACCGGCGCTATGGAAGTCCCATTGAAAAAAGACTTTTTGAAAGGTGCATTAGTTACGTTGCGTTACGGCCAAAAAAGTGTGCGGTACACCTATACCTACAAGAGTCGTTATAGCAGCGGTAGTGAAAAAGCAGCGTTATGAGGCTTTTTCACTCATAACGCAAAACTCGTAATCCAGCCGATAACAAATACTGCTGCCATGAGGCCAGATTACAAGTGGCACGCTAATGATAGTAATAACCTATATCTCTAGAGTGCGCTACAATTAGTGCACAACTTTGATATTACAAGTTAAAGGGACACTGAACCCAAATTTCTTCTTTTGTGATTCAGATCATGAAATTTTAAGCAACTTTGTAATTTACTCCTATTATCAAATGTTCCTTATTCTCTTGGTATCTTTATTTGAAATGCAAGAATGTTAGTTTAGATGCCGGCCCATTTTTGGTGAACAACCTAGGTTGTCCTTGCTGATTGGTGGATAAATTCATCCACCAATCAAAAACTGCTGTCCAGAGCACTGAATCAAGAAAAAAGCTTAGATGCCTTCTTTTTTATATAAAGATAGCAAGAGAATGAAGAAACATTGATAATAGGAGTAAATTAGAAAGTTGCTTAAAATTGTATGCTCTATCTGAATCACGAAAGAAAATTTTTGGGTTCAGTGTCCCTTTAAGTGTAATGAGCGTTAACCAGAGAAGGGTAAGCATCGGCAACTTCACTCAAGTGAAGCCTATACATTTAATGGATATCAGGACTGTGCTAACGTAGGCTGGTATTAAAAGTTAAAAGCTTAAGGCCTAGATTTAGAGTTCGGCGGTAGCCGTCAAAACCAGCGTTAGAGGCTCCTAACGCTGGTTTTGGCCGCCCGCTGGTATTTGGAGTCAGTGATTAAAGGGTCTAACGCTCACTTTACAGCCGCGACTTTTCCATACCGCAGATCCCCCTACGCCATTTGCGTAGCCTATCTTTTCAATGGGATCTTTCTAACGCTGGTATTTAGAGTCGTTTCTGCAGTGAGCGTTAGAGCTCTAACGACAAGATTCCAGCCGCCTGAAAATAGCAGGAGTTAAGAGCTTTCTGGCTAACGCCGGTTTATAAAGCTCTTAACTACTGTACCCTAAAGTACACTAACACCCATAAACTACCTATGTACCCCTAAACCGAGGTCCCCCCACATCGCCGCCACTCGATTAAAAATTTTAACCCCTAATCTTCCGACCGCCACCTACGTTATACTTATGTACCCCTAATCTGCTGCCCCTAACCCCGCCGACCCCTATATTATATTTATTAACCCCTAACCTGCCCCCCACAACATCGCCGCCAGCTACTTAAAATAATTAACCCCTAATCTTCCGACCGCAAAGCGCCGCCACCTACGTTATCCCTATGTACCCCTAATCTGCTACCCCTAACACCGCCGACCCCTATATTATATTTATTATCCCCTAATCTGCCCCCCTCAACGTCGCCGACACCTGCCTACACTTATTAACCCCTAATCTGCCGAGCGGACCGCACCGCTACTATAATAAAGTTATTAACCCCTAACCCGCCTCACTAACCCTATCATAAATAGTATTAACCCCTAATCTGCCCTCCCTAACATCGCCGACACCTAACTTCAATTATTAACCCCTAATCTTCCGATCGGAGCTCACCGCTATTCTAATAAATGTATTAACCCCTAAAGCTAAGTCTAACCCTAACACTAACACCCCCCTAACTTAAATATAATTTTAATCTAACGAAATAAATTAACTCTTATTAAATAAATTAATCCTATTTAAAGCTAAATACTTACCTGTAAAATAAATCCTAATATAGCTACAATATAAATTATAATTATATTATAGCTATTTTAGGATTAATATTTATTTTACAGGCAACTTGGTATTTATTTTAACTAGGTACAATAGCTATTAAATAGTTAAGAACTATTTAATAGTTACCTAGTTAAAATAATAACAAATTTACCTGTAAAATAAATCCTAACCTAAGATATAATTAAACCTAACACTACCCTATCAATAAAATAATTAAATAAACTACCTACAATTACCTACAATTAACCTAACACTACACTATCAATAAATTAAATAAACACAATTGCTACAAATAAATACAATTAAATAAACTAGCTAAAGTACAAAAAATAAAAAAGAACTAAGTTACAGAAAATAAAAAAATATTTACAAACATAAGAAAAATATTACAACAATTTTAAACTAATTACACCTACTCTAAGCCCCCTAATAAAATAACAAAGCCCCCCAAAATAATAAATTCCCTACCCTATTCTAAATTAAAAAAGTTACAAGCTCTTTTACCTTACCAGCCCTGAACAGGGCCCTTTGCGGGGCATGCCCCAAGAAGTTCAGCTCTTTTGCCTGTTAAAAAAAACATACAATACCCCCCCCCCAACATTACAACCCACCACCCACATACCCCTAATCTAACCCAAACCCCCCTTAAATAAACCTAACACTAATCCCCTGAAGATCTTCCTACCTTGTCTTCACCATCCAGGTATCACCGATCCGTCCTGGCTCCAAGATCTTCATCCAACCCAAGCGGGGGTTGGCGATCCATAATCCGGTGCTGAAGAGGTCCAGAAGAGGCTCCAAAGTCTTCATCCTATCCGGCAAGAAGAGGACATCCGGACCGGCAAACATCTTCTCCAAGCCGCATCTTCTATCTTCTTCCATCCGGTGCGGAGCGGGTCCATCTTGAAGCAGGCGACGCGGATCCATCCTCTTCTTCCGATGTCTCCCGACTAATGACGGTTCCTTTAAGGGACGTCATCCAAGATGGCGTCCCTCGAATTCCGATTGGCTGATAGGATTCTATCAGCCAATCGGAATTAAGGTAGGAATTTTCTGATTGGCTGATGGAATCAGCCAATCAGAATCTAGTTCAATCCGATTGGCCGATCCAATCAGCCAATCAGATTGAGCTCGCATTCTATTGGCTGATCGGAACAGCCAATAGAATGCGAGCTCAATCTGATTGGCTGATTGGATCAGCCAATCGGATTGAACTTGATTCTGATTGGCTGATTCCATCAGCCAATCAGAAAATTCCTACCTTAATTCCGATTGGCTGATAGAATCCTATCAGCCAATCGGAATTCGAGGGACGCCATCTTGGATGACGTCCCTTAAAGGAACCGTCATTCGTCGGGAGACATCGGAAGAAGAGGATGGATCCGCGTCGCCTGCTTCAAGATGGACACGCTCCGCACCGGATGGAAGAAGATCGAAGATGCCGCTTGGAGAAGATGTTTGCCGGTCCGGATGTCCTCTTCTTGCCGGATAGGAGGAAGACTTTGGACCCTCTTCTGGACTTCTTCAGTGGATGTCTAGCCCCCGCTTGGGTTGGATGAAGATATCGGAGCCAGGACGGATCGGTGAACCTGGTATGGTGAAGACAAGGTAGGAAGATCTTCAGGGGCTTAGTGTTAGGTTTATTTAAGGGTGGTTTGGGTTAGATTAGGGGTATGTGGGTGGTGGGTTGTAATGTTGGGGGGGGGGTATTGTATGTTTTCTTTTACAGGCAAAAGAGCTGAACTTCTTGGGGCATGCCCCGCAAAGGGCCCTGTTCAGGGCTGGTAAGGTAAAAGAGCTTGTAACTTTTTAAATTTAGAATAGGGTAGGGAATTATTTATTTTGGGGGGCTTTGTTATTTTATTAGGGGGCTTAGAGTAGGTGTAATTAGTTTAAAATTGTTGTAATATTTTTCTTATGTTTGTAAATATTTTTTATTTTCTGTAACTTAGTTCTTTTTTATTTTTTGTACTTTAGCTAGTTTATTTAATTGTATTTATTTGTAGCAATTGTATTTAATTTATTTATTGATAGTGTAGTGTTAGGTTAATTGTAGGTAATTGTAGGTAGTTTATTTAATTATTTTATTGATAGGGTAGTGTTAGGTTTAATTATATCTTAGGTTAGGATTTATTTTACAGGTAATTTTGTATTTATTTTAACTAGGTAACTATTAAATAGGTATTAACTATTTAATAGCTATTGTACCTGGTTAAAATAAATACCAAGTTGCCTGTAAAATAAATATTAATCCTAAAATAGCTAAAATATAATTATAATTTATATTGTAGCTATATTAGGGTTTATTTTACAGGTAAGTATTTAGCTTTAAATAGGATTAATTTATTTAATAACAGTTAATTTATTTCGTTATATGTAAATTATATTTAAGTTAGGGGGGTGTTAGTGTTAGGGTTAGACTTAGCTTTAGGGGTTAATACATTTATTAGAATAGCGGTGAGCTCCGATCGGAAGATTAGGGGTTAATAATTGAAGGTAGGTGTCGGCGATGTTAGGGAGGGCAGATTAGGGGTTAATACTATTTATGATAGGGTTAGTGAGACGGATTAGGGGTTAATAACTTTATTATAGTAGCGCTCAGGTCCGCTCGGCAGATTAGGGGTTAATAAGTGTAGGCAGGTGTCGGCGACGTTGTGGGGGGCAGATTAGGGGTTAATAAATATAACATAGGGGTCGGCGATGTTAGGGCAGCAGATTAGGGGTACATAGGGATAACGTAGGTTGCGGCGGTTTACGGAGCGGAAGATTAGGGGTTAAAACTGTAATGCAGGGGTCAGCGATAGCGGGGGCGGCAGATTAGGGGTTAATAAGTGTAAGGTTAGGGGTGTTTAGACTTGGGGTTCATGTTAGGGTGTTAGGTGCAGACGTAGGAAGTGTTTCCCCATAGGAAACAATGGGGCTGCGTTAGGAGCTGAACGCTGCTTTTTTGCAGGTGTTAGGTTTTTTTTCAGCTCAAACAGTCCCATTGTTTCCTATGGGAGAATCGTGCACGAGCACGTTTTTGAGGCTGGCCGCGTCCGTAAGCAACTCTGGTATCGAGAGTTGCATTTGCGGTAAAAATGCCCTACGCTCCTTTTTTGGAGCCTAACGCAGCATTTGTTTTAACTCTCGATACCAGAGTTAAATTTATGGTGCGGCCAGAAAAAAGCCCGCGGAGCGTTAACAGCCCTTTTACCGCCGAACTCTAAATCTAGGCCATAGTTTGCCCTCAAGCTAAAGACAAAACTGTGCTAGAATATTTATTTAGCACAACTTCAAACCTGAATTAAACTGTAAGGATTAAAAAAAGTTGCACAAAACACATCCAAAGCACTTTAAAATAAAGTATTATACTCACATATATACTTTTTAATAAAAATATATAAATTAATAAAAAGGTTTTAAAATAGTTAAACTGTATATGGTATATGGCAAAGTGTTTGACTGGAAAAGTCCCCAATGCATATATGCACGGAAATAGACTGCACTCTCAAATCAGACTTGGTACACATTTATTACCCAGCAAAACTCACAACCCTAGGTGCTCACCAGCACTCACAGCCAGCTGCACAGCTTACAGTTACTCAGGCAGTTAGCCCCACACAAGCCTTGATGCAAATCCTATACAAAAATTGCAAAACAATACATTTAACACAACACTCTTTAAAGCACACAGCTAGATTAAAAGCAAAATGGAAGAGTCAGCTCCAGCATTTGGCCAAATAATGATAGACTCAGGACCACATCAAGGGCTCCTAACCAACAGCCACACAATGCATGCCCTTAACCAAACATACGGCTAGATTACGAGTTTCGAGCGCTATAGGCAAATTAACAAACGCAACAAATGTTGCGTTATTTAATCCCCTATAGCGCTGCCAATACAAGTTTTTCAAAACCCGACTTGTGCTTGCGAAATGGGGTTTTTAAGCTCCATACCGCACCAAAAGCAAGCTCTGTTTTGACGTGCTCATGCACGCTTTCCCCATAGACATTAATGGGGAGAGCGGGTCAGAAAAAAGCCTTATTTAGTGTAAAAGGGTGAAGAGGTTGCTGCTAAAGCTTAAACACTTGAGTACCAACTATATGAGTAGGTTAGAATTAACCACTATTGAGAGTTTAACCTATAAGCTGAGGGGTAATGCCTAGTATATCCCCAACATGGAGGAATATCGGGTTAACCACTATTGGGATATTAACTAAGCAAAAAGAAAAAAATTTAAAATGTTGGTTTCCTCTATTATGAGAATGATATAAGACCCAAAAAGTGAACACTCTGTGTAAACTAACTTATCCTCATAAGCTGTTTCAAATCCTAAACTTTGTGTTCCACACCTGTGCATAAAAAAGTGTAATATCGTGATTACAATAAGACAACAAAGATAACCAAACTATAAAAAAACAAATTCAATTTTAATATCCAGTGTTCCTAGATGCCTAACATATGAACCAAATTGCAAATGTTTTTACTAGGGACGTCTCCCTTTAAGTACTACTAAAATGAATAATAACCACCTTTAAATGTCTAAAAACTTTAAAAAGTCCTAGGCTTCCTCTTTTTTTTAAACGTTTTAAGTAGAATCTTGAAATTTCTGACAGTCTTTATGAGTATTGCAACATTAGTGGTGTTAGTGGCATATACTTTTGCTAAACTGTAGCATGTATTTGCAGTCTCTTGGTACAATTATTGCAACAAGGTGTATTGTTTTCAGTTTCGTTGTTAAACAATTACCGTAGTAATGATGACTTTGATAAAAGTAATAAGCTTGTGGGTCTAACATCGACTGGACTCACCACCTGGATTATTGCCTTGTTCCTGGAAGGTTTCTGCTCACCGCTCCTTGCTGCTTGTATCGCCTTCCGGTTCCGGCATCTGTTTTCCTTGCGGCGTGTGAGTACACAGTCAGGATCCAAAGTTCTGTGTTTATCACGTGACCCAATTACAGCTTTGCGATTGGTCTTTCTTTGTCAGTCTTTGCCGTCTCTTCAATACACTCTTAAAGTGACTTCTGCTTCAACAAGTACTTGCTTTAAAAGCCGGTCTAAAAGATAGGGTGAACCAGGCACCTCCGCCAATTGCGAAGATGGCAAAAGACTGACAAAGAAAAAACAATCGCAGAGCTGCAACTGGGTCACGTGATAAACACAGAACTTTGGAACCTGATTGTGTACTCACACACCGCAAGGAAAACAGATGCCAGAACCGGAGGGCGAAACAAGCTGCAAGGAGCGGTGAGAGGAAACCTTCCAGGAACAAGGCAATTATCTAAGTGGTGAGTCCGGTCGATATTAGACCCACAAGCTTATTACTTTTTTCAAAGTCATCATTACTACGGTGATTCTTTAACAAAGAAACTGAAAACGATACACCTTGTTGTAATAGGACTTAAGCAGCTATCATTCTATTGGCTAATTCATCATCCAATAGAATTAGAGCTGCTTAAACCCTATTGGCTGATTTGAAAAGCCAATAGGATTTTAGCAGCTCTAATTCCTGTTGGCTGATTCAAATCTTTCAGCCAATAGAAATGCAAGGGACGCCATCTTGAATCACGTACCTTGCATTGAAGATTCAGTGTTCGGCAGCCGGGATGAATATTGAAGAGGCCACCTGGATGAAGACTTCTTGCCGCCTGGATGAAGATCGTTCAAGCAGGACTTCAAAAACTCTAAGTGGATCTTCGGGGGTTAGTGATAGTTTTTTTAAAGGGTTTTTTGGGTGGGTTTTTATTTTAGATTAGGGCTTGGGAATGTAAAAGAGCTAAATGCCATTTTAAGGGCAATGCCCATCAAAATGCCCTTTTCAAGATAAGTTTTTTTTTTTGGGGTGTTGGTTGGGTGGTGGATTTTTACTGTTGGGGGGGTCTTTCTATTTTTTTTTCCAGGGAAAAGAGCTGATATCTATGGGGCAATGCCCCCAAAATAAGCCCTTTTATGGGCTATTGGTAGTTTATTGTAGGCTAGGTTTTTTTTATTTTGGGTGGGGTTTTTTATTTTGATAGGGCTATTAGATTTGGTGTAATACTTTTTTATTTTTGATCATTTTTTTTTTGTTATTTTCCGTAATTTAGTGTTTGCTATTTTTTGTAATTTAGAATTTTTTAATTAAGTTTGTAATTAGATAGTTTGTCATTTTTAGAGTAGGATTTTTTAATGTGCAGTTTTATTTAATTGGTAGTTAGTTTAATATTAGTTTTATAGTTATATTAGTTTAATTGTTAGTTTAAACTTAGTATTTTTTTAATTTGTCAGGTACATTTTAATTTAATTTAATCTAGGGAAATTGTAATTTTAATATAAAGTTGGGGGGGGGGCATTAGGTTTAGGGGTGAATAGTTTAAATTAGTTTATTGCGATGTGGGGGGCTTTCGGTTTAGGGGTTAATAGTTTAGTTTAGTATATTTCATTGTGGGGGGCTTGCGGTTTAGGGGTTAATAGGTTTATTATAGTGGCGGCGGTATAGGGCTTAATAACTTTAGTATAGTGGGGGCGATGTGGGCGGACTGCAGATTAGGGGTTAATAATATTTAAATAGTGTTTGAGATGCGGGTGGGCGGTGGTTTAGGCGTTAATACATTTATTATAGTGGTGACGGTCAGGAAGTGGCATAATAGGGGTTAATATTTTTTTTAAGTGGCGGCGATATCGGGATCGGCAGATTAGGGGTTAATAAATTTAATATAGTGTTTGTGATGCGGGAGGTCCTCGGTTTAGAGGTTAATATGTAGTTTATGGGTGTTTAGTGTACTTTGTAGCAGTTTAGTTATCAGTTTTATGTTACAGATTTGTAGCGTAAAACTCATAACTACTGCTTTTAGATGGCGTTACAGATCTTGTCGTTTTAGGCTGTAACGCCGTTTTTTTAGTCTCACCGCAAAACTCGTAATGGCAGCACTATGGGAATCCCATTAAAAAACTTCATTTTTATGAGTGCGGTACTGACGTTGCATTACAGGCGTTACATGCTAATAGGCTTGCGGTACAGCTAAACCAACAAGACTCGTAATGGCTGTGTTGCTGTTTTAACGCTGCAATAACCATATTTTCAGCATTAAAAGACGAACGATCAACTCGTAATCTAGCTGATACTGAGATACAAACTAGGGTGACACAGGCCCTTTGTAATTTCCCTATACACATGCAAAACACAGAAATGGACATACTGAAACCGGACTGGGTACACATCCCATTACCCTGAAAAACATACAGCCCTGGTTGCTCACTAGCATTCACAGCAAGCTGCACAGCTTTCAGTATATACAAATATATATATATTCTAAATTTTACAATGATCTTTTGCATCATACAGGGGCATGCTAACCTGTATTGGAAATGGCTGACTCTACTCTTTTAATATTTGTACATTACCATAAGAATATTCTAATACTAGATAGAACGTTTAGAATAAATTACACTCCCAGAGAGTAGTAAAACAGAAAGATAAAAAAAAAACAATTTCTATTTTTCTCTCTAACTATTGGCTTTACTGTGTATTCAGAGATAATGAGGATTTTGCATAAACATAGGGAGATAAGCTAAGAAGGTCTGCTCTCTCTGGAAGCTCAGACCATTTGATTAGGTTGTGGTTTAAATTAGCAGATACATCTATTTAATACACAAAAATATACCATACATGTTATCCTCTGCAGCTGGTATAACAAGGGATACAATTACTCAGTACAATGTAGGATTTTTTGCAGACCTTCACTTTTGGATCTAAAAGTATAGGTGCTCCCTTCCTCCTTTATTTATTATGATTATTATTATTATTATTATTATTATTATTATTTAACTCACTGTTGGTATTTTACACAGTGAAACAAATATTAAACACAACTGTGGGATTCTCTGGTCATTTTAATGCATTTACATTAAAACATCCAATGAATGTTTAGTATGTTGATATGTAAGTTAAATATTTTGAGAAAACATAATTTATACTTACTTGATAAATTATTTTCATTCCTGGCATGGAAAGTCCACAAATCCATTAAATTACTAGAGGAAATTAAACTCCTGGCCAAAAGTGGAGGCAAAGAACACCCCAGCAAAGCTTCAAGTATCCTCCCACTACCCACAATACCCAGTCATTCAGCTGAGGAATTATGGAAAGAGAGGACACAAAGGGTATATAGGTGCCTGATGTTTAGAAAAATTATAAAAAGCCATCTTAAAATAAGGGCGGGTCATGGATTCTCCCTGCCGAGAAAGAAAATAATTTCAGGTAAGTATAAGTTATGCTTTCTTTCCAATGTCATGGAGAGTCCACAAATCCATTCAATTACTACTGGAACCAATACCAAAGCTAGAGTCCACAGAATAGAAGGGATACACAAGACAGTCGAACCTAAACAGAAGACACCACTGCTTGAAGAACTTTCCTCCCAAAAGAAGCCTCAGCTGAGGCAAAAACATCAAATTTGGAAAAAGTATGCAGTGATTACCAAGTGGCTGTCTTGCAAATCTGTTCCAAAGAAGCATAATTTTTAAAGGCCCAAGAGGAAGCGACAGCCCTAGTGGAGTGAGCGGTAATTTTCTCTGGAGGCTGCTGTCCAGCTGTCTCATAAGCCAATCAAATAACACTTTTCAACCAGAAGGAGAGAGAAGAAGAAGTGACCTTCTGACCCCTCCCATTTACCAGAAAAGACAACAAAAAGAGCAGAAGATCTGTCGTAACCTGCAAATAGAACTTCAAAAGCACTCACAACATCAAGATTGTACAACAACCGCTCCTTCTTAGAGGAAGCATTATGACAAAATGAAGGAACAACAATTTCTTGGTTAATAATACCTGTTATCAGTGCAGCGAGTCGATTAAGTTCGAGGTTGTGCGCTATACAAGTATCCAATTAATATTGCGTTCCAAAACCTCATTATTTAAATATCCTAATTTAGTACAGAGAACCGCCTTTATCCGCATGAAGAATAAGATAAGGAGAATCACACTTTAGAGCCGAAAGCACCAAAACTCTACGGCAGAATAAAATTGCCAGCAGAAACAAGACCTTCCAGGACAATAACGTTATATCAACAGAATGCATAGGCTCAAATGGAGCCTGCTGCAGAACTTTAAGAACCAGATAACGACACCAAGGAGGAGCTATTGACCTAAACACAGGCCTTATTCTAACCAAAGCCTGGACAAAAGATTGAACATCTGGCAAAATTGTCAGATGCTTCTGCAGAAGAATTGACAGACCCGAAATCTGACCCTTTAGGGTACTGACTGATAAACCCTTCTCCAGGCCCTCCTGAAGAAAGGACAGAATACAGGGAATTCTCACCTGACTCCAAGGAAAACCCCTAGAACCACACCAATGAAGGTATTTATGCCATACCTTATAATAAATCTTGTGAGTATCAGGCTTACGAGCCTGAATCATAGTCTCAATAACCTTTACAGAAAAACCTAGTCTGGACTAGACTAAACATTCAATCTCCAAGCAGTCAGCTTCAGAGAGACTAAGTTTGGATGGCAAATGAAACGTCTGCTGCTTATATATTCTGCTTTCCAGTTGTCCACCCCTGGGATATGAATGGCAGAGAGATGACAATTGTGAGACTCTGCCTACTGAAGAATGTGAGTCACCTCCTTCATAGCTAACAAGTTCCGAATTCCTCCTTGGTGGTTGATATATGCCACCGCAGTGATGTTGTCTGATTGAAATCTGATAAACCAGGCTAAACTCCATTGCGGCAAAGCTGTTAGAGCATTGAGAATTGCTCTCAATTGTAGGATATTTATAGGGAGGGCAGACTCCTCCAGAGTCCAAAGTCCCTGAGCTCTTAGAGACCCCCAAACTGCGCCCCAGCCGAACAGGCTGGCATCCGTGGTCACAATCTCCCAAGAAGGTCAGAGAGAGACCCCAGTGGTCTCCATTCCCCTGATTGAACATACATAACTGTAGAGGTCTCAGATGGAAGCAAGCAAAGAGAATAATGTCCATGGATGCCACCATGAGACCAATTACTTCCATGCATACTGCCACTGATGGACGAACAGAGGACTGAAGAGAACAGGCATCCAGAAGCTTGACATTTTTAACCTTTGTCAAAAAAATCTTCATAGATTCTGAGTCTATGATTGTCTCCAGAAAACATACCCTGGTACTTGGCACCAAGGAACTTTTCCCTAGATTCACCTTTCACCTGTGAGAGCGGAGAATAGCTAACAGAGAATCTGTATGGGATCTTGCTAACTTAAAAGCTGGCGCCTGGACCAAGATATCATACAGGTAAGGAGTCCCCACAATCCCTAGAGATCTGGCCACAGCCAAAAGAGCCCCTAGAACCTTTCGTAAAGATTTAAGGAGCAGTGGCAAGGTCGAAAGGCAGGGCTACAAATTGGAAATGCTGAACCAAAAAAGTGAACCTCAGGAACTTGAAATGTTTCCTGTTGATAGGAACATGAAGATATACACCCTTTAGGTCTATGGTGGTCATAAACTGGCCCTCCTGAACTAAAGGGAGAATAGAACGAATAGTCTGAAAATGTCCCTCCTTTTTAGGAACCACAAAAAGATTTGAATAAAATCCCTGACCCTGTTCTGCTAGAGGAACTGGGATAATCACTCCCAGAGAGGACAAATCCCTTCCGCAGTTTAAGAAGGCCTCTCTCTTTACCTGGTTTACAGATAATCTTGATAATAGGAATCTGTCCCTAGGGGGACAAGACTTGAATCCTATCCTGCATCCCTGGGAGACTACATCCACTGCCCAAGGATCTGGAACGTCACAAATCTAAGCCTTCTGAAAGAAGGAAATCCTGCCCTCTACCTGATCCAGAACTGGATAGGGTGCAGCCCCTTCATGCTGACTTAGAATCAGCATAAGGCTTTCAGGATTGCTTACCCATGTTCCAGGGCTGGCTAGCTCTCCAAGAAGTCTTGGCTTGCTCAGATCTAGAAGACAAGGAAGATCTCTTTCCCTTGAAGTTATGAAAGGAACGAAAATTAGAAGTCTGATGACCCTTGGGTCTATTCTTCTTATCCTTTGGTAAAAAAAACTCCCTTTCCCCCAGGAATCATGGAAATGATCTCTGCTAGACCAGGACCAAATAAAGTCTTACCCTTAAAAGGTAGAGACAGAAGCTTGGATTTGGAAGTCACATCTGCAGGCCAAGACTTAACCAAAGGGCTCTGCGGGCTAGTATTGCAAAACTAGAAATCTTGGCTCCCAGCCTAACACCTTGCATACTGGCATCTCAGATAGAAGTATTAGCTAGCTTTAGAGCCATGATCCTATCCTGGATCTCCTCTATAGTAGTCTCCTCTGAAATTAGATCAGACAATGAGTCACTACAATAAGAGGCTGCACCAGCAACTGTTGCAATACTAGCAACTGGTTGCCACTTCAAACCCTGATGAAGAAACATCTTTCTTAAATAACCTTCCAGTTTCTTATCCATGGGGTCTCTAAAAGAGGAACTTTCCTCAAGTTCTCTTGGCTAAGGTAGATAGTGCCCTCTACTCCAGGAAAAGTGCACCACAGATCTCACCCTGAATCAGCCACAGGAAACATCCTTTTAAACACAGGAGACAGGTTAAAAGGAACACCCGGCTTCTCCCATTTCTGAGATATAATGTCAGACATGCGATCTGGAACAGAAAATACCTCAACAGATTTAGGTTTGACATCAAAAACTCTTATTCAGTTTATTAGCCCTTTAAAGAGCCTCTGCAACTGTTTCAGAGTCATCCAAAGTAGCTATAACCTCCTTCAAAAGTAAACGGAAATGCTCCAGTTTAAATCTAAAATTAACCTCCTCAGAATCTACTGTACTAGGAACTGCAGATTCTGAATCAGAGATCTCGTCCTCAGAAGCTTCAGAGGAATGATCCTCGCTAGATAACTGAGAAAGACTAACCACATCTGTCTTGCGGAATCAGAACCCATAGAAATGTTCTTAGATTTCCTCTTCCTTTTACCAGAACTAGGTAAAGCACTTAGGGCTACAGAAACTGTTTGTCTAAAGATTTTGCTGCACAGTTGACTTCTGCAAACACTCCCAGAAACTGACTGAGAGGAACCGCAGGGCACTGCATGTGAATATGTCAAAGACTGGGACATGTTAGAAGAAGACTGAGACAACCCCTGAACAGCATTATCCTGAGAAAAAGAAGGCTCAGATAAGGAATCCATATCCTTAGATAATAAAACCTTATTAAAGCAAGAGGAACAAAATTGTACAGGAGGTATAACCTGGGCATCTGCACTATGAAGACAGTTATCAAATGACAGAGAAAGCTTGGGATTGGCATCCATAGTAAATAAAATAGCCCTTTGTTTCCCTTATACTCTGATTTCAATATAAAAAAATAGAAACAAATTCTAAGTATAAATAAATAATTATTAAAACCGGCACCTCTACACCCCAGCCATGCTGGAGAGACTCACCCAACTGGTAACAAGGAATCCAATCCACACACGCAGATAAATCCTGTTCAAACTGCAGATCCTAGAAAGCAGCAAACATCTGAGAAAAGGCGACAGGCAGAAAAACGATCTTAATGCTAGTAAATCCGGTCTGTACCCCTGAAAATCCGTCTTCCAAACAGCCAGCAAGAAACAAACTGTTCAGCACTCAGGAAGTAACTGAGCGGTCACATGACATCAAATTCAAAAGTGAGATGCGGTAAAAAGAACCGTCTACAACTCCCTTAAAGAGATATTACCCAAACTAAATAAAAGGTAAACTTGTGCAAACAAATGCCCATAGCCAAAATCAAAAAAGTCTTCACATGACAGAACAGTGCCCTGAACTACTGCTCAATAAATCCCCAATCTTTAAAAGGGATATTCAGTACTTGTTCTCTAAGTATCCTTTTTTTTTCACCTAGAAGATAAGAGCACTTGCCTGTGGATCCACTGTAGGGCAGGTACAGCAAACAGGTGTGACAGAATCCTCACTGACATAGACCTGTAGATGATGAAAAAACAGAGTAACCCACCCTGGTTTTCTATATAGGGGTAGCAAAAATGTTGGAAGGTAAGCAAAGACCACCAGCTTGCCGTCTTCCAACTGCTAAAAGCCACCATTACTCTTATTAAAGAGAATTACATGGACACAGCATAATCCCAATCCTTGTTTGCAGGGAAAAGTACCCATTAAAGGATTAACAACTTGATTTCTTCAGATACCTTCACATATCACCTACAATGTTACACAGGCAAAGAATGACTGGGGATTGTGTGTACTGGGAGGATACTTGAAGCTTTGCTGGGGTGTTCTTTGCCTCCATATGGTGGCCAGGAGTTGAAATCCCATTAGTAATTGAATGGATTTGTGGACTCGCCATGCCATTGGAAAGAAAAAATATTAAGGAATTATAAATAGCTTCAAAACTTTGCAGTGTATTCATTCACTGTTGTTGTACACTGAAATGATAATATAAAGTCTAGGATAGGGGCATCTTCCTGTCTGTTTAAAGTAACATGACAACCAAAACTCTTCTTTTGTATCATGAAAGAAGAAATGTGTGAGTTTTATGTCCATTTAAAGGACCACTAAATACAGTAGAATTGAATAGTTGACAAATACACACTAAAAAGACATGTAGCACTACCCCCGTAAGGGCCGCTGTAATATACGGGCCTTCTGTTCCACACCAGTGATGACTCACCCTCACCTGGACCCAAGTGACATCAATACACCGTTTACACTTTTGAATGGGCTTTATTAAACTAGCAATAAGTCCATTAAAAAAAAAAGTAAATATAAACGGAATAACAGAATAACAATATCAAATGCAATATTATGAAACAATCGCTCAGTGAAATAAAACAGGATTTAGGTTTGTTCACTTTAACCGCCAGTCAGAGGCCTTGACTGAAATGCACTGAGCGAGTGGTGAACGAAACTTTCAGTTACACAATACATACATAATAGCCTATCTAAGTCTGGTCGGTTCTAACCACTGGCCAGTGGGAATCCTACACACACACAAAGTTTGCATGCATTTGGGTCCTTTAAATTCTGTGGTGGTGTACTCAGCCTCTGGTAAAACAATATTTGTAATCCACAGGATGGAAAGGGGTATCTTCGCAAAGTGTCACAGAGTAAACAACATTAACAGATGTGGTGATCCACATTCAGAAGGAGCTGCATTGCCAGTAAGTGAGATCTAGCAGGATTGAGCAAGATCCACTCACACGAAGATGGCAGAAGACCTCTCACCATTAGATGTGCTTGATATGTCTTCCTTCCAGCAATTGGTATCTTGATCACTGTCCCAGCTGACTAGATGGCGATGGGAGCAATATAGACCATAGGATCTTCCAAAACAGGATTATAATGATCTTGATTACAGTACCGAAACCTGCCTGTAAATGTCACTGCACTGTTAGGACATCTTCTGTGATCAGATGAAAAGGGAGAATTAAAACAATGAAAACTCCCCTTTCAAGCCTGCATCTCGCTTTTGAAGTCTGCAAACCATCCAGGCCCCAGAAATGCACCGAAAACCAGCCAACCCGGGCCTTTGCTTTTTTTTTCTCCTTCACCAAAACAGAAACAAAATGGCCTCTCTGCCAAATCACCACTCTCCTCACTCCTCCCCCATCCAGTTTCTGCTTGCCTTTGTTGTTTAGGGGTGGGCTTCCTTCTTAGCCACAGCAGTAACCAATAGAATCTGCCAGAAAATGCAATGTTTTAGAGAGCAATACTCAGCCTGTGCTACATCCACCCCCTTAAAAAAAAAAAGTATTTGGTCCCCCAAAGAGATAAAATTAGTGCAGTTAATAATAACATAACATTTATACAGTAACCTTACAGCTTAAGCCTGTGATTTTAGGTTGATTTTATGACATTCCCTAACAAATGCCACCAAGGTGTGTCGGGAGGTGGGTTGAGGACATCAATCACTGGTACCACTATAGAATATGCCTGAGAATCAGGAAGTCTACGAACAGTGGGAATCGCTTCTTCTGAGCTTGTTCCAGCAGTGTCATATGTTAATCTGAGTGGGGTCTCACTGTTCTCTTAACTCTCTGTTCTTTGGGCTCAAGGTCAGTCTCTTCGGATTCTTCATCAGGTTCAATGTGACTTCCCTCAAAAAGCTCTGCATCAGGTTCAGAGGAACTCCTTCTTTCCCGGAAGCCCTTCACCAGGTTCTTGGACTAACTGGTAGTCTTGCTCTATTAGTTCTGAATTGTCTTGCACCTGGGGTACAAATTCAGGTGCATCAGGCTGGAGCACACCAAAATGCTGAATAGGAGTGGATGTGGATGGAGTGGCATCCATGGGCTCAGATGGTCACAACCATCCTACCTCCAGAGACCTGGTAACTGGAACCTGCCTGGAAGAAGACAGTTTGGGTAATGAAGTCTCAGTTCTCACAGGTACTCTGACGGCTTCACTCAGGGACAGTAAATGATTTCAATGCAAAGTCTTCAGGGGCCCTGTCTTTCCATCAGGCCGAATCTGGTATACAGGAAGAAGACCACGCAGCTGCTTATAGATGACATATTGTTGAAAACTACTCTGGTCAGCTAACTTATGCTTTCCAAAGTGACCTAGATTCAAATTATAATTCTTCCTATTCCGCTGACCTCTAACATCAGAAACTTCTTGGGCCTTCTCATAGGCCATCTTTAGGTTTTTTCTGAGTCTGTCCACATAGCCCCTGTAGGACGTAGCTGAAGTTCGGTCTATTGAGAGTCCAAAGGCCAAGTCCACTGGCAGACGAGCTTCTCTCCCAAACATCAGTCTATATAGTGAATAACCCATTGCATCATTTTCAGTACTGTTATAGGCATGAACCACAGCGGAAATGTGCCTGCTCCAGTGCTGTTTTCGGTCAGGTGGAAGGGTTCCAAGCATGTCAAGAAGGGTACAATTAAACCTTTCAGGTTGAGGATCCCCTTGAGGGTGGTAAGGTGCAGTTCTCGACTTCTTAATTCTCAGAAGATCCAATATCTGTTTAATGAGCCTGCTTTCAAAATATCTTCCTTGATCAGAGTGAATTCTCTGAGGTAATCCATAATGAATGAAGAATTTCTCCACTAACACTTTGACAACAGTAGCAGCTCTTTGATCTCTTGTTGGATAAGCCTGGGTGTAACAAGTGAAATGATCAGTCACTACTAATACGTTCCCTTGACCACTCATCTCGGGTTCCAGACACAAGAAATCAATGCACACCAAATCCATGGGACCTTGACTCTGTAGATGGGCCATTTGGGCAGCTCTGGAAGGCAAAGTTTTCCTCTGGATGCAGCGGAGACAGGAGTGACAGTAACTTTCGGTCTCAGTTCACATATATGGCTAGTAGAAATGATCCCTGACTAACTTAATTGTTCTATCAGGTCCCAGGTGTCCATACTTATCGTGTAATGCATTCAACACTGTTCCCCTATGCTTCCCCGGGAGGAACAGCTGCCAACTCTCCTCTGAATCATCGGTGGGACCCCTTCGGTAGATCACCCTGTCTGAGAGCTGAAGTCGATCCAACTCCTTGTAAACCAATCGAGCCTCCTTTGGGGAGCTTGCTGTGAATAGAAGTTCTGAGCAATCACTATCTAAGGCTTTCAAAGTCAGAGAACAAAGAGGATCTTCTGCTTGATCCTTTCTCAAGTCTTTCTTGGAAAAGGTAGGCAGTCCCTCATCCCTCACTTGGGTCAAGTCACAGTAGAACTTTGGGACCCCAGCAATGGTGACTCTAAGGACTTCAGCCCCTGTCACTCCTCTGGCTTGATACTCAATCCCTTGATACAAATCCTGAATGCCTTCTGTCATCAGTTGAGTCCACTCTTCATTATGAGTTAGCGGGTCATAGGGTCTCCTTGATAGTGCACCAGCATCCCTATTTCCAACTCCAGGTCAGTACTTCAAGCTGAATCGGAAACTAGATAGTGCTGCCAACCATCGATGTCCCGTGGAATCCAGCTTGGCCATGGTAAGGACATATGTGAGTGGGTTGTTATCTGTTTTGACCTCAAATTCAGCACCATACAGTTATTCTTTCAGCTTATCCACAACAGCCCATTTCAACACCAAAAATTCCAACATGTGGGTAGGATAATTTCTCTCCGATGGAGTAAGGCTTCGACTCACATAAGCAACAGGCCTTAGACGCCCATTGTGTTCTTGATACAACACACCACCAAGTCCTTCTCTGCTAGCATCAACATGGAGCTCATAGGGCTTGCGGGTTTTAGCATAGGCTAAAACCGGGGCATTGGTCAAGCTCCTTTTCAATTGAAGGAAAATTTGTTCACATCAATCAGACCACTCTCCATATATAGACTCCTGGGACTTTCTCGCTTTACTAGTTTTCCGGACTATATCTGAGGCCTCTTGCTCTCCTTCTTCATCTCCAGCCCGCAAAAGTTCAGTGAGAGGTCTGGCTATTTTGGCAAATCACTCCACAAACCTCCTGTAGTAGGGGCAGAATCCAAGAAAAGATCCCAGCTCTTGCACATTTCTAGGTCTGGGCCAAGTGGTAACGGATTCCAACTTCTTGGAGTCAGTGGCCACTCCCTCCACTGAGACAACATGCCCTAGACTGATGACTGGTAGAACTGGCACTTTTCAAGAGACAGCATCAACCCCTCTTCACAGAGTCACTGCAGAACTTACTCTAGATGCTCTTCATGTTTTTCCAAAGTCCGCCCAAAGACAATGATGTCATCTAAGTACACTAACACTTCAATTAAGTTCATGTCACCAACAGTCTGTTCCATCAAGCACTGGAATGTAGCAGGGGCCCCAGACAGACCCTGTGGCATCCGTTCAAACTCAAAGAACACCATGGGGCAGATGAAAGCGGTTTTCTCCTGATCATCTGGATGCATAGGGATCTGATGGTAACCACATTGAACCATTTGAACATTGAACCATTTGGCCCCTGAAAGGCATTGCAGGGCATCTTCTATTTGTGGAGTGGTGTACTGATCTGGGATGGTTCTTTTGTTGAAAGTGTGATAATTGATACACATCCTTAATGACCCATTTTTCTTCCTCACTACCACAATGGGAGAAGCATAGGGACTTCGGTACTCCCAAATAATTCCTGTCCTCTTCAACTCTGCAATATCTTCTCTAAGGTCATCTAAATCTGCCAATGGGATTCTTCGAGACCTTTCTCGAAATAGCTTATCTTCTTGTAGACGAATATGATGCTGTGTACTCTTTGCGCATCCCACATCAAATTCGTTTTTCAAGAAAATTTCCCTCCACTTTAAAAGTTGTGCTTTGGCCGTTCTTTCCATTCAAATGTCATAGGAGAGCCTTTTGAATTGAAATACTCCTCCGTTAACTCTTCCTTGGCTTTCCCCAATACACAATGTGATGTGATGGGTGTGGCTGAGTTTACTTGCCCTATCATCATTCAGGTCCGAAGTTTTACTGTAAAATCAGTAACATTACAAACACTGATCGGAACCTTTCCATGAGTTCTCTGTAAGGCCTTCATAGAAATGATTTCTGGAATCAATTCCAAACCTGAATCTGTCTTCTGTGGGTCACCTTCAAGGATAACATAAGGACCAGGTTGGTCCCAATTCAGTTTGACTGAATCCCACAGACATGCTTCTTCACCTGGCTGCAAGACCTTTTCCATCTTGTCCAACTTCCACAATTTTCCCACTCCTTCTGTTGGGGCCTTTTTTCCTGGTTCAGTCGCTGGTACACGAAGCGTAACATAAGATGTACACTTCCAGTTGCCGCCTCACTCTCTGAGACATGGGGAGTGAGAAACTGTCAGTCAAGTCATCCCCACAATCATAGAACTCTGATTAGCCCCTGGAGGGTGGAGACATACAATGGCCAATGTGTCGGAAGTCTCTGGCTGCCCTACAACAGATGGTTCCAAATTCAAGCTTGACTGAAAGATATCCATCATAGGGGAGCTCCTTAGTTCTTATACCCCAGATCTCTAGGCTTTCTAATTTCTGCAAGGGCAGGTGTTTCAGGTGTTTATCATATAAATCATGATAAATTAGAGTCACTTGGGCACCAGAGTCTAGAAGGGCTTTTGTGTATACACCTTCCACCTGAACTGGCACTATACGAGAATGGCCCACCAGCTTGTCAGGGAACTTGCCTGGCTGTTTTGATGCAGCTTGCTTGGCTGTTTAGGATTGAACCCCACTTTTGGTCTGTGCCCATTTCTGTTGTCGTCTAGACCGACGGTTTTGAGTTTGGTGTGCACCAATCTCCCGTGGTCTTGGACCCGCGGCTGAAAGTAACTTGGGCAGCCTAACTGAGGCTTTTGGTGAGACTTGGTACAAAGGTTTAGGCCTTACCCACCCTTCGTTTAAGACTTGGGAACTGGAAAGAGCTGACTTAGATGGGCACCCAGCTGGCTCTCTCACCAGGGCCCTCTGGAGTTTCCCACCAGCTTATGATGTTCTCCTCATGGCTTTGGTGGGCTGGGACAGTCACGTTGATAATGACCAACACCCCCACAGTTATAGCAGACCACTGAACAAGTGGGTTCTCCAGCAGGAACATTCTGGATTGCCTCGGCCCTGGTTGGTTTCAATGTCTTTTCCCCCTCAGGTATGGCAGTCCTGGCAGACAGCAATGTCATTAACTCCATCATTTGTGACATCTGAGTTTTCAAAGCCATTACTTCAGACTGAACTTCCACTATGCCCACAGTTCCCACTTCTAAGGTGAAAGCTGCATGTGAAACATTAGCAGTTTGTTTAGCCTTAATTAAAACCCCTTCTTCCAGGATAGCTTTGATCAATTTGGAATAAGTCAATGGCTTGTTCTAGTTTCTAGTCTGAAATTTCAACATTATGGGATCTAGTGGGAGTGCTCCTTGAAGAATTTGCTCCAACAAAGCGTTGCTTGCATGACTCGACTCCATGCCTCATTTTAGAATGACCTGATGAAAGATTTTATCCAGCCGCTGGACTTAAGTGGATAACTTTTCTCCTTCATTTTGATAGGTGTGTGAGAACATATGCATTTGTTCAGCACAGTCCTCCACCCCTCCAAAAATGTCTTGTAAAGCTTCTAGACATTCATCAGTTGTGCAGCCTGGCTTGTCCCTTTTTAGGTTTCTGATGACATCTGAAGCATGAGTTTTTAGGCTCTCAATTAACCTTTGTCTTTTTACTGTGTCAGCAACTTCCCATTCTTCCACAGCCTGCACTGCCTGATCTATCCAGGTTTCAAAGTCCTCTTCCCCAGATGGCACAGGGATCTTACCAGAATAGAAGCGAAACCTGTGATATCCATAATTGGCAGACGCAGCTGAGTTTTGGGCCAGCGTTTCCACCAGCTTTCCAATAGCGGTAAAGAATGTAGCATGAGGGAACACTGTGGTTGAGGTGGAAGTGGTAGCTGATACTCCTGAACCTGATATTGTTGGGCTAGTATTTTCAGAGTGGTCATCCAGCATATTTGGCTGTATAAGCTGAGCTTTGAGATCCCCTGGTGACTTTATGCTAACTTCCTGGAAACAGGTCGGGATCCCTCTTTTCCATTCTAGCAGAGCATAAGTGCGATAGACTGCCTGATCGACTTTCAGGTCCAATATGAATGTTTTCTGATCAGGTATCAAAACTGACATTACTTGTTGAACCTGTATCTCAGTCCAGGTGGCACAAGTGAGACCCATAATTACGCAGAGCCCCGGGTTGCTATTTTGCTCTTCACACCACTTGGCAGCAGTATCAGCGACCATCATGGTGACTTGCTGGTAGAGGCAGTCATCATTCTGTGACAGGGACCAAAAGGAATCCCGGACGAGATCCCACATGTAGTGCTACCCCCGTAAGGGCCGCTGTAATATATGGGCCTTCTGTTCCACACCAGTGATGACTCACCCTCACCTGGACCCAAGTGACCCCGTTTACACTTTTGAATGGACTTTATTAAACTAACAATAAGCCCATTAAAGAAAAAAAAAAGTAAATATAAACTGAATAACAGAATAACAATATCAAATGCAATATTATGAAAAACCGCTCCGAGAAATAAAACAGGATTTAGGTTTGTTTACTTTAACCGCCAGTCAGAGGACTGATATGCACTGAGCGAGTGGTGAAAGAAACTGTCAGTTAGACAATACAGCAATACTGTTCAATTAATAACTAAAAGTAATATATCTGATTATAATAGCCTATCTAAGTCTGGTTGGTTCTAACTAACCACTGGCCAGTTGGAATCCTACACACACCCAAAGTATGCATGCGTTGGGGCACTTTAAGTTATGTTGTTGAGTACTGGTAAAACAATATTTGTAATCCACAGGATTTAAAGGGGTATCTTCACAAAGTGTCACAGAGTAAACAACATTAATTGATGTGGTGATCCACATTCAGAAGGAGCTGCATTGCCAGTAAATGAGATCTAGCAGGATTGAGCAAGATCCACTCACACGAAAAAGGCAGAAGATCTCTCACCATTAGATGCGCTTGATATGTCTTTCTTCCAGCAATTGGTATCTTGATCGCTGTCTCAGCTGACTAGATGGCGATGGGAGCAATACAGACCACAGGATCTTCCAAAACAGGATAATGATGATCTTGTTTACAGTATCGAAACCTGACTTTAAATGTCACTGCACCGTTAGGACATCTTCTGAGATCAGACGAAAAGGGAGAATTAAAACAATGAAAACTCCCCTCTCAAGCCTGCATCTTGCTTTTGAAGTCTGCAAACCATACAGGCCCCGGAAATGCACCGAAAACTAGCCCACCCAGGCATTTGCTTTTTTTTTCTCCTTCACCGAAACAGAAATAAAATGGCCTCTCTGCCAAATCACCACTCTCCTCACTCCTCCCCCATCCAGTTCCTGCTTGCCTTTGTTGTTAGGGGTGGGCTTCCTTCTTAGCCACAGCAGTAACCAATAGAATCTCTCCTCCAGTCTCTGTGAGCTATCAGTTTAGCCAGAAAATGCAATGTTTTAGAGAGCAATACCCCAGCCTGTGCTACAGACAACACAAGAGCACTTACTTCAAATTTGAAATGAACATTAAAATATTTTCTGGCAAATTTCAAAATGAATCCAATTTTCCATCCCCCTGTATCACGTGACAGCTATTATCCAATCACAAAATGCATATATGCATATACTGTGCACTTCTGCATATGCTCAGTAGGATCTGGAGCCTCAGACAGTGTGCATATATAAATAGTGTGCAAGTTTTGATAATGGAAGTATATTGGATTTTTTAACAATTGGAGCACTATTTTGCCCGTAAAGGGGCAAATTTGACCGTTTACGTGCGCATGTTAAATAACCAGCCATTACAAGTGGCTGGTTAATGCTCCTGCTTATGTTTTTATGTTTTACTGTAAATATACATGTGTATGCTTTATTTGATATAATATATATTTTTATATATTTGTAATTTGCTGACAAATGTTGTGCGACTTACTCCCTATGCTGCGCTAGGTGGTTTGCAGCCTCCCACGGCATCAGAATGAGGCTCTCATTGGAGCCTATGGAAGCACTCTCTCGTGAGTGCAAGGCTTCCAGGCAATGCAAACGCGAGGTAATTTTCGAAATGTGTTTAACTTTTTATACCAGTGCACATTTATGTGTGCCTTTATTACTGCAAATATCATGCAATGTATTTATTTATAATCTAGGACTTTGTGTTCTGTACTCTTGCCTCCCAGTACAGATAATCAGAAACTCACCAAAGCATGTTTAGGTTACGCATAAATGTGAGATAAGTGGGATAAATGTGGAAAAAATTAAGAGCAGTTAATTAACCTTTCCCAAAGAGCTCTTGATAGTTCAATCCAGATCTGCTTGAAGTACATATATTACCCAGTAACAATTAAGATTAAAAGTGAGTACTCCACTTTACACATGACATGTTAATACATTTTGTGTAAAAGCTAACTTAGATAAATCATGAGATATAGTGTGAGGCTGGTTCTGATTTGATTAATACTGACACAGTACAGTAATAAAGAGCTGACACAGAACAAATGAAATCATTTTCTATATGGAAAAGGAAACTGTGCATTAGTAGTATTGTAACAGTATTGTCATTAATAAAAACTGGTTCATGATCAAGTGGCGCAATGCTGTCATATTGCCATTAACTAATTAGATTGTTATTTTTTGTAATTCATTAGGAATATTTCATTTACGTAGAAAAGTGGCTCTTATAGCGAAAGGCAATTTGATCACAAATTGCTTTTGTCAAGCACGCATTAATGTTGGTGCCGCTATCTGCATTAATATTTTAATACAATTACTACAGTGTGTCGCTTCACTGTGGGAATCTTAATTACAGAGAAAATTCAAAATAAAACTAGTTTTCAAAAGTGATGTTACTCAAAGGCTCACACTGTTTATGTGATTCTTCTTCTTATTTATTTATGCTAAACTAAGACGGCGTAAAAAGAATACCAGATACAATAATCATCAGCTTATTTAGGGCTAGATTGCGAGTGGTATATTGTGGGTTTTTGCGTACATTGGAAGTTGCGTGCGTAATAATAGTTTAAAGTAAACACATTCGCTTGAGCGCAATTAAATGTAAAACAAGACCGGGATAGTGCAACTTCAGAGCTCTGGTTAACTGTAACATGAGTCAAAAAGGTTGCACAAAACACAGCAAAATAACATTTAACAGTACAGTTACATTCATAATAGCACTGTCTAATAAAAATGATTTAAAACAAATTGCATAAACAAATTATAAGGGCTCAAATATATACGGTCTCAGGTGTTAGAGAAAAAAAAGGAAGGCAAAGGGCTTTAACATAAAGATACATAGTCATGTCAAAGTATGGATGTATGTATATATACAGTGCATAGAATTTCCAGTTGACCTGAACTTCTTCATTATTGCCCTGATGACGGAAATGGGCATTCTCAATGCTTTCCTATATTCTTATAGCCACTCATCCACCTTTTGCCGTACATCACAGCTAGCTATATGCCTTGGTCTAACCCATTGTGATGAATGACTAAATTAATTTTGCCTGTGTTTTACCTCATATTTATACCCCTGTGAATTAGGAAGTCATGGTTGAATAATGTCCTGTTCCTAGTCAATCAGGTATACTACAACATTGAACATATCAATAGGAATATACTTCAAATATATTTTTCTTATATAAATTCATAGGGGTGCCAATATTTGTGCCACACAGGTCTATGATTAAGGCAGACATCTGCCGAAACGCGTAAGACACTATTCTTTCAGGCTTGGACTTTTAACCATTGTATCATTTTACCTCCATTTTTGAATAAAGTTGTTTTTTGATTACACACCTGGAGACAAGCTGGTTCTCTTTTTTCTCACACATATATTTAAAATAGTTTTTTATAAACCGGTGTTGTCTTTGCAAGTGTTTGATATCTGTGAGAGCAGAATATTTTTGTGTATTTTTTGAACAAAAGATCAAAAGGTTAAACAATAAAGACAAATTTTCACAGCCTTCTTTGCTCATATTTGAAAATATATATATTAGCGAAGTTAACGCCCTTTGAAAACCTCTGTATTGTGATCAAGAGAAAGATGGGTGGTCACAAGCCATCAAACAAAGCCAAGCTGCTTGAATTTGTGCAGCAAGTGTGCCGTAAAGTCATCCAACAGCAATGTGAGAGACTGCTGGAGAGGACGCCAAGATGCATGAATGCTGTGATTGAAAATCAGGGTTATTCCATCAAATATTGATTTATAAACTCTTGCTAAGTTAAAACATTGGTATTTTACTTAGCTACGGATATCTGCTCCATTACCAAAAAAATGTTATTGATGTCATCATGAGTATCAGCACACCAGTGATTATATCATTCCACTAAAGGAAGAGAAAGTGGGTGAAAAGATTAGGATGCCAGGGATCATTCTCTTCACAGAGGAAGAATTTTGGATAATTAAATTTACTTTACATCTAAAATGTTACCTAAAATGTAATTGATTTCAATTTTTTTCTTATGTATTTTATTGAAAAACACCATATCCTTTTTTTGTGTGTGTAATCCAATTATTATCTTAAACAAGAGTTGTCAATTTTTTATTCTCAAGAACTAGTCAGACCAGATTTTTTTTGATGTTCATTTGAGAAAACACCCAAGCACCTAAACCACTAATTGACACATTGATCTACCTTAAATTATTGACATCTGTTTACCTAAGAATACCCTCCAAACCTGTAGCCCAAAAGGTTGAATATTGGACCAACTTGCCCTAAACTTTGTAATTATTATTTGTCTTAAGTAAGAGTGTTACGGTTAGATTACGAGTCTTGCGTTAGGCTTGAAAAGCAGCATTGGCCGGTCCCAACGCTGCTTTTTAACGCCCGCTGGTATTACGAGTCTTGCAGGTACAGGTGTACTGCTCACTTTTTTGGCCAGACTTGGAAATACCACAAATCCACTTACGTCAATTGAGTATCCAATATTTTCAATGGCCCTTGCATAGTTCCGGTATTACGAGTCTGCCAAAAAGTGAGCAGTACACCCTCTCCTGTCAAGACCGGTACCGCATTTAAAAATCAGTAGTTAAGAGTTTTACACTACAACGCCATAGCATAAAGCTCAACTAATGTGCTAAAAAGTACACTAACACCCATAAACTACCTATTAACCCCTAAACCGAGGCCCCCCCACATCGCAAACACTAAAATAAAAATTTTGACTCCTAATCTGCCGAACCGGACATCACCACCACCATAATAAACATATTAACCACTAAACCGCCGCACTCCCGCCTTGCAAACACTAATTAAATATTATTAACCCCTAATCTGCCGTCCCTAACATCGCCGACACCTACCTACATTTATTAACCCCTAATCTGCAGCCCCCAACGTGACCGCCACTATATTAAAGTTATTAACCCCTAAATCTAAGTCTAACACTAACCCTAACCCCCCCTAACTTAAATATAATTTAAATAAATCTAAATAAAATTACTATAATTAACTAAATTATTCCTATTTAAAACTAAATTCTTACCTGTAAAATAAACCCTGAGATAGCTACAATATAACTAATAGTTACATTGTATCTAGCTTAGGGTTTATTTTTATTTTACAGGCAAGTTTGCATTTATTTTAACTAGGCAGAATAGTTATTAAATAGTTATTAACTATTTAATAACCACCTAGCTAAAATAAATACAAAAGTACCTGTAAAATAAAACCTAACCTAAGTTATAATTACATCTAACACTACTCTATAATTAAATAAATTAAATACAATTAAATACAATTATATACAATTAAATAAAATTATCTAAAGTACAAAAACAAACAAACACTAAATTACAGAAAATAATAAACAAATTACAAGAATTTTAAACTAATTACACCTAATCTAATCCCCCTAACAATATAAAAAAGCCCCCCCAAAATAAAAAAAAGCCCTACCCTACACTAAATTACAAGTAGCCCTTAAAAGGGCCTTTTGTGGGGCATTGCCCCAAAGTAATCAGCTCTTTTACCTGTAAAAAAAAAGTACAAATCACCCCCCCGACATTAAAACACACCACCCACACAACCAACCCTACTCTAAAACCCACCCAATCCCCCCTTAAAAAACCTAACACTAACTCCTTGAATATCACCTTACCGGGAGACATCTTCACCCAACCAGGCCGAAGTCCTCAACGAAGCTGGGAGAAGTCTTCATCCAAGCCGGGCGAAGTGGTCCTCCAGACAGACAGAAGTCTTCATCCAGACGGCATTTTCTATCTTCATCCATCCGGCGCGGGGCGTGTCCATCTTCAAGACATCCGACGTGGAGCATCCTCTTCATCCGATGGCTCTTCTGGAATGAAGGTTCCTTTAAATGACGTCATCCAACATGGTGTCCCTTGAATTCCGATTGGCTGATAGAATTCTATCAGCCAATCGGAATTAAGGTAGAAAAAATCCTATTGACTGATGCAATCAGCCAATAGGATTGAAGTTCAATCCTACTGGCTGATCAAATCAGCTAATAGGATTGAGCTCACATTTTATTGGCTGTTCCAATTAGCCAATAGAATGCCAATAGGATTTTTTCTACCTTAATTCCGATTGGCTGATAGAATTCTATCAGCCAATCGGAACTGAAGGGACACCATCTTGGATGACGTCATTTAAAGGAACCTTCAGAGCCGTCGGATGAAGAGGATGCTCCGCGTCGGATTTCTTGAAGATGGACCCGCTCCGCGCCGGATGAAGACTTATCTCAGCTTCTTTGAGGACATTGGCCCGGTTGGGTGAAGACGTCTCCCGGTAAGGTGATCTTCAAGGGGTTAGTGTTAGTTTTTTTTTAAGGGGGGATTGGGTGGGTTTTAGAGTAGGGTTGGTTGCGTGGGTGGTGGGTTTTAATGTTGGGGGGGTGATTTGTACTTTTTTTTTACAGGTAAAAGAGCTGATTACTTTGGGGCAATGCCTACAATTTAGTGTAGGGTAGGGCTTTTTTATTTTGGGGGGGCTTTTTTATTTTGTTAGGGGGGTTAGATTAGATGTAATTAGTTTAAAAATCTTGTAATTTTTTATTATTTTCTGCAATTTAGTGTTTTGTTTTTATTTTATTTAGAATTTTATTTAATTGTATTTAATTGTATTTAATTTAGGGAAATAATTTAATTATAGTGTAGTGTTAGGTGTAATTGTAACTTAGGTTAGGTTTTATTTTACAGGTACTTTTGTATTTATTTTAACTAGGTAGCTATTAAATAGTTAATAACTATTTAGTAACTATTCCACCTAGTTAAAATAAATACAAACTTGCCTGTAAAATAAAAATAAACCCTAAGCTAGATACAATGTAACTATTAGTTATATTTTAGCTAGCTTAGGGTTTATTTTATAGGTAAGTATTTAGTTTTAAATAGGAATAATTTAGTTAATTATAGTAATTTTAATTAGATTTATTTATTTATTGTTTCCCCTATGGGGAAATCGTGCACAAGCACGTTTAGCCAGCTCACCGCTAATGGAAGCAGCGCTGGTATTGAGGTGAGATGTGGAGCAAAATTTTGCTCTACGCTCACTTTTTTGCGGTTAACGCTGTTTTTTTTTAAAAAAAACCGTAATACCAGCGCTTTCTGTAAGTGAGTGGTGAGCATAAACTGCTCGTTAGCACCGCATAGCCTCTAACGCAAAACTCGCAATCTAGCCCTTAGTTTGGAACTCATTTGAGATTATACTCTCTATGATCTCTGTTAATTTAAAGGAGATCTATCGTCAGATGAAACCAGACCATTATCCATTGCTGGTTCCAGAAACAATATTGGGTTAGATTACGAGTGGCACATTAACAGTTACACTGAAGCGAAAAGGGGTTTATTTCAAGTATTTGCGCATGTCGGGTTTTCCGCTCGTATCAAAAGTTGAAAGTAAACACGATTGCTAAAGCGCAATCGCGATTTATGCTGCAATGATTACCACGTCCTCAGAGGTATGGTTAACAATTTTGTAAAACAAAAAAGTATCACAAAGCACATCAAAAAGATATTACAAAGTATAGTTACACTCATTGTAACACCATCTAATAAAAAATATTATAAAAAAAATTGTAAAAAAAAGTTATAATATATAATATAAGGTATGAGGTCTCAGATGGTAAGAAAAAAAAAGCAGGCAAAGGGCTTTAGCATAGAGATACATACATATACATGTATAAATATGTATATGTGTGTATATATATACTGTATATTTATTTTTTTATATATATATGTGCTAACATAGGTGCATGTGTATTTACAGACTTATATACACATATAAACACACACACACACACATATATATATATATATATATATATGGACATATATATATATATATATATATATATGGACATATATATATATATATATATATATATATATATATATATATATGGACATATATATATATATATATATATATATATACATACACACACTGTTTGAATGTTCTACACATAGCAGAATAAGTATTTATAAGTAGAAATTCCTATACATAGCTGTATATATCTATATCTATCTGGCCTGATAAAGGGGACGGTTTGACCCCGAAACGTCACAACAATAAACCACGTTTTGTTTTTTTCAAAGTCCAGTAAGTGCGTATCTACTTTATACTATAAATAACTACTGTTACACATCCCATGACCCTGCAACATGCACAGCCCTGGGTGCACAATAACACTCTCAGGAAGCTGCACTGTCCCCAGAGTCACAGGCAGTTAACCCCAGAGAGGTCTGGGTGCAAGGCCCATAGGGAAAATTACAAAACAAATTAATACAGCACACAGAGAAAGTCCAGCACTCACACAAGCTCTCAGCTAAGATTAAAAGCAAAAATGGAAGAGTTAGTTGCCACATCTGGCCAAATGGGACAAGCCCAGATACCATGTCAAGGTCTCTTCCAAAACCTGATTCCCTAAACAGCCACACAATGCAAGATCTTAATCCAAAATCCATAATGCAAAAGTGATGGGTGCACAGGCTTATGTAATCACCCTAGACATATACAAAAAATACGGAAGGGGACTGCACTCTCAGACCGGACTGGGTACACATCCCATGACCCTGCAACATGCACAGCCCTGGGTGCACAATAGCACTCTCAGGAAGCTGCACTGTCCCCAGAGTCACAGGCAGTTAACCCCAGAGAGGTTTGGGTGCAAGGCCCATAGGGAAAATTACAAAACAAATTAATACAGCACACAGAGAAAGTCCAGCACTCACACGAGCTCTCAGCTAAGATTAAAAGCAAAAATGGAAAAATTAGTTACTGCATCTGGCCAAATAGGACAAGCCCAGGTACCACGTCAGACGTCTTCCAAAACCTGAGTCACTAGCAGCCACACAAAGCAAGCTCTCAATCCAACAAACTGGGAACAAGTGAAGGGTGCACAGGCTTATGTAATCACCCTAGACATATACAAAACACGGAAGGGAACTGCACTCTCAGACTGGACTGGGTACACATCCCATGACCCTGCAACATGCACAGCCCTGGGTACACAATAGCACTCTCAGTAAGCTGCACTGTCCCCAGAGTCACAGGAAGTTATCCCCAGACAACTGTGGGTGCAAGGCCCATAGGGAAAATTACAAAATAAATTAATACAGCACAAAGAGAAAGTCAAACACTCACTTACAAGCTCTCAGCTAAAATTAAAAGCAAAAATTGAAGAGTTAGTTAACGCATCTGGCCAAATGGGACAAGCCCAGGTACCACGTCAAGGTCTCTTCCAAAACCTAATTCCCTAAACAGCCACACAATGCAAGCTCTCAATCCAACAAACTGGGAACAAGTGAAGAGTGCACAAGCTTATGTAATCACCCTAGACATATACAAAACACGGAAGGGGACTGCACTCTCAGAACAGAATAGGTACACATACCATGACCCTGTAACATGCACAGCCCTGGGTGCACAATAGCACTCTCAGGAAGCTGCACTGTCCCCAGAGTCATAGGCAGTTGACCCCAGAAAGGTCTGGGTGCGAGGCCCATAGGGAAAATTACAAAACAAATTAATACAGCACACATAGAAAGTCCAGAACTCACTTACAAGCTCTCAGCTAAGATTAAAATAAAAAATGGAAGAGTTAGTTACCGCATCTGGCCAAATGGGACAAGCCCAGGTACCACGTCAAGGTCTCTTCCAACACATGAGTCCCTAAACAGCCACACAATGCAAGCTCTCTATCCGACAAACTGGGAACAAGTGAAGGGTGCACAGGTTTATGTAATCACCCTAGACATATACAAAACACGGAAGGGAACTGCACTCTCAGATCAGAATGGGTACACATCCTATGACCCTGCAACATGCACAGCCCTGGGTGCACAATAGCACTCTCAGGAAGCTGCACTGTCCCCAGAGTCACAGGAAATTAACCCCAGACAGGCCTGGGTGCAAGGCCCACAGTGAAAATTACAAAACAAATTAATACAGCACAAAGAGAAAGTCCAGAACTCACTTACAAGCTCTCAGCTAAGATTAAAAGCAAAAATGGAAGAGTTAGTTACTGCATCTGGCCAAATGAGACAAGCCCAGGTACCACATCAAGGTCCAAAACGTGAGTCCCTAAACAGCCACACAATGCAAGCTCTCAATTCAACAAACTGGGAACAAGTGAAGGGTGCTTCCTGAGAGTTCTATTGTGCACCCAGGACTGTGCATTCAGGGTCCTGGCAATCTTCTTATAGCCTAGGCCATCTTTACGTAGAGCAACCATTTTTCAGAGGGTTCTTTGCCATGAGGTGCCATGTTGAACTTCCAGTGACCAGTATGAGAGAGTGTGAGAGCGATAACACCAAATTTAACACACCTGTTCTTCATTCACAACTGAGACCTCGTAACACTAATGAGTCACATGACACCAGGGAGGTAAAATGGATAATTGGGCTCAATTTGGACATTTCCAAATAGGGGTGTATTTACTTTTGTTGCCAACAGTTTAGACATTAATGGCTGTGTGTTGGGTTATTTTAAGAGGAAAGTAAATTTACACTGTTATACAGGCTGTACACTCACTAATTTACATTGTAGTAAAGTGTCATTTCTTCAGTGTTGTCACATGAAAAGATATAATAAAATATTTACAAAAATGTGAGGGGTGTACTCCCTTTTGTGAGGTATTGAGGCCTACTTATCAAGCTGTCAACTTACTTGCATTCGAAGGCACCAATATGCTCGCCTGACATCGCCTAACTTCGCTGCCGCGGACCTGAATACGTTCTCCACATTTAACAAAAAAGCTGTCAAAAAGCAGCGCACCAAGTACGGGGCGATGAGCAGCAGACTGTTGTTAACTGACAGTCATCGATCTCGCTGTTCTTCGGCTTTTTCCCAGCTTTATTTATATACTGTCACTAAGCACCCACATTATGCACAAAAAAGGACTTAACAGCGCTAGATTAATAGTTCCACATTTCCTGAGTTATAGTAAATTCTCAATATGTTATATCTGGAAAGTGCTAGTTAGACAGATATTTGGCAAATATTCTCTACCAAAAGAAATTTTTATGAATGATATTACCAATAAAATTAACCACTATTATAATATGAATACAATTAATATGAACAATAGATATAACTAGTGTCTGCTTTGCAGATAATCAAATTTCTCAGTCCAGAGTACCTTTTCACTTCCACAAGGCACAAAATGTTCGTTCAGTTTATAAGTCAAAAAATGATTCCCACTTCCTTCTCCCTCTTTGCTGCTTGTTTAAAAACTCTTCCTTCTCCAGAGTTTTATGTGATGCAGGATCCAAGACAGTATAACATGAAAGACAAAAGCGCAAAAAGAGGGGATTCAAGCGTAATTGGTAAAAAAAAGTGCTGTATTGCACAAACATAGACTTCTACTCACCAGAGTTAGTATGAAAATAAGCCTTTATTGATACATTCTTTAAAACGATACTCCGCAACCTCAGAGTAACCAGCTGAGGGTGGGCAAGTCGGCTACGCCCGCCGCAGGTTGTGTCCTGCATATAAGAACTTCCAGCTGCTAATTACCTTGGGAAACGGACTGTTTGTACTTGGGACACAGAGTATCGTTTTAAAGAATGTATCAATAAAAGCTTATTTTCATACTAACTCTGGTGAGTAGAAGTCTATGTTTGTGCAATACAGCACTTTTTTACCAATTACGTTTGAATCCCCTCTTTTTGCGCTTTTGTCTTTCATGTTATAAGCACCCACATTATACTAAACTGTTTAACCCCCTATCCCGCCGCTCCCCGACCCCGCCACAACTAAATAAAGTTATTAACCCCTAAACCGCCGCTCCCGGACCCCGCCGCCACTCTAATAAAGTTATTAACCCCTATTCCTCTGCTCCCAGAGCCGACCGCAACTAAATAAAGTTATTAACCCCTAAACCGCCAGCCCCCACAACGCCATAAACTAAATTAACCTATTAACCCCTAAACCTAACAACCCGCTAACTTTATATTACATTTTAACTCATCCCTATCTTATAATAAATTTAAACTTACCTTTAAAATTACATTAAATTATATTAAATTAATAATTAACCTACCCTAACTAATATAATAAAATTACATTAAACTATATTAAATTAATAATTAACCTACCCTAACTAATATAATAAAATTACATTAAATGATATTAAATTAATAATTAACCTACCCTAACTATTATAATAGAATTACATTAAACTATATTAAAATAAAAATTAATCTAACCCAACTTTTAAACTAAAATTAAATTAAACTACAAATTAAATTAACTATATTATATATTTAAATACTTAACCCTACTCAAATAATTTTATTCTACACTAAAAAAATTACAAAGTTACAAAAAACTAACAAATAAGTTACAAAAAATAACAAACACTAAGTTACACAAAAAAAGAAACACTGTTACAAACAATAAAAAGAAATTATCAAAGATTTAAACTAATTACACCTAATCTAAGGGCCCTATGAAAATAAAAAAGCCCCCCGAAATAAAAAACCCTAACCTACAATAAACTACAAATAGCCCTTAAAAGGGCCTTTTGCGGGGCATTGCCCCAAAGTAATCAGCTCTTTTACAATGTAAATAAAAAATACAAACAACCCCCCAACAGTAAAACCCACCACCCACACAACCAACCCCCCAATTTGGATGGGCATTGCCCTTAAAAGGGCATTTAGCTCTATTGCAGCCCAAACCCTAATCTAAAACTAAAACCCACTCAATAAAACCTTAGAAAATCCAAACACTAACCCCAGAAGATTCACTTACAGTTTTGAAGATCCGACATCCATCCTACAAGAAACAGGCAGACGTCTTCATCCAAGCCCGCAGAAGTCTTCACCCAGACGGCATCTTCTATCTTCATCCATCTTCAAGACATCTGACGTGGAGCATCCTCTTCTGACGACGGCTTCTCCAGAATGAAGGTTCCGTTAAATGACATCATCCAAGTTGGTGGCCCTTAGATACTGATTGGCTGATAGAATTCTATCAGCCAATCGGAATTAATCTAGGAGAAGAGAAACAAGCGCAGGCCCATCAAGGTAGACGTTTTGTAAACTTTAATGCACTCATACGGTTATAAACACTTACAAAATTAAAGTAATCACAAGCATGTCTCCCATTTAGGGATAATAAGAAGCGTCCAAATTTCAAACTGTCACAGTTTTCATGTAGCATGATACACACCACAGGATACAGTCCATTTGTTTAGTTAGTTCAACAGGAGCTGCCAGAGCTCCGCCCCCAACGCATTTCAACTGCCCTTAGCAGACTTTCTCAAGAGGATAAAAAAGGTTATACCTGAAATTCCCTAACGAGTCCTTTAAAAACCTGCTGCATACTTCCAATTGGCTGCTGTTCGGCCTATCCGGTATCAACATCCAGACCAGCCCCTGTGTGTAAAAGCGTCATTTGACGTATTCATGCAAACAGCCAATCCGCCTTCTGAAGTCCCTGCTGCTTAGGTTACCAATATACTTCCGGCAATAATTATCCGTATGCAGCATCGTGTTGATAATATATGAAAAAAACAAAACACAAAGAGCAGCACTACCTTTTCAGGTGAACACACAACGAATGTAAATAAATAACAGCCACATAACCAATGTTTCTAAAAACCTACTAATCGATTGATTAAAACTACTAAAATCCATATGCCTACAATTCATGTTTAGTTACACATAAAACTTATTAAAAATGCATTTCATCATCAAATTAAAAATGAAAATGAGCTAAAATACACTTCACAATTCAATAGATATAAAAAGAAGGAAAGAAGAATTAATACCACAAATGTATCTTGTACACTACCACTTATTACAATGCTCACAATATTATCCCTACCTGAAGATGAATAAAGGTAGATTTAAAAACGATTCTTAAAAACAGTTTTTAAAAAGAAAGGAATTTAAAAAAAAAATGTAATTGTTATCTCTAATTCATGAAGGGCCCTAAGTCAGGAATGCCTGCAAGTCCAAATCAATGTTTAACCCTTTTGGTGCCATGCAGTCTAACATATGGATCCATTTCGTTTCACACTGCCTCAATTTCATTAATCGTTGCTGTTCATTACCCATAGCTGATGGTATAATTTCTAATATTTTTACAGACAGATTTTTATCACTTTGACCATTTTTTATTTTAAAATGCTCCGATACACTATGATTCTCAAAGCCATATTTTATATTTTCTATGTGTTCATATATGCGGCGCTTTACCTTTCTTTTAGTCCTGTCTACATAGATTTTTTTGCACTCGCAGGTGAGGCAATACACCGCATACGTGGACACACAGGATGCTTTGTCCCTAATTTTAAACTCTTTGGTATTATCCTTATTGTGTATGGTGTCTCCTTTTTTGATTAAGCTACACATACAGCAGTTTAGACGACCAAATTTAAAGGTCCCTCCTTTGTTTAGAACCCAAGTGGACAATGTTCCTGTGCTATTTTTTACAGATCTTAATTTAGATGGAGCCAATATGTTTTTAATATTCTTATTTCTCTTAAAAATAGTAACAGGGTTTTCTTCTAGGTGGGGACCCAAAATGGGATCTGATAGCAGTATGTTCCAATGTTTTTTTTATAGTGGTTTTAATAAAACCAGCAGCTAAATTAAATGTGGTGATAAACTTAGCTCCAGTTCTTGATTTACTAGTTGCCGACTTCTCTTTATTTACCACCAACTCTTCTCTACTTCTCATTGTACTTTCATTCATAGATTTTGTTATTAAGGCTTTATCATACCCTTTTTGTATCAATTTATGTTCCAGGATTTCTGCTTCCCCTTCAAAGTCCTCCAATGCAGTACAGTTTCTACGAATTCTTAAAAATTGTCCCAGTGATATGTTATTTTTCCACTGGGGCAGATGTCCACATTGCTGTCAGTATTTTTCCTGAATTTTTTGACTGCTGTTTAATTGGCTATTGTATCAACATATAGGAGCAAATCTAAGAATTCCATCTGTTCTTTATTGATTTTTCCAGATTCTAGATTGAGGTTATTCTTATTCATATGCCCAATAAATTCTAGAGCCTCTTTTTCGCCCCCTTTCCAGACCATAAGAATATCATCGATATATCTACGATCAATATATTCTTTGTGAATGGGTTATTGTTCCACACGTACCTCTCTTCAAAGATCGCCATATAAATATTGAGCCATGGATGTCCCCATGGCTGTCCCTCGTATTTGTGGATAAAATTTATCTTCGAATGAGAAATAGTTGAGGGACAAGATAAATTCTATCCCCCTAGCCATAAACTGTATCTGGATACATGATAGGTCATTAAATTAATTAAAAAATTCTAAAAAAGCCTCTATTCCCAGGTTATGGGGGATATTTGTGTATAGGAATGTAACATTGCATGATATCCAAAGGAGGTCTTCATCCCAATATAAACCCTCAAATATTCGGATGGTTTCTGATGTATCCTTTAAATATGATTTTATAATTTTTACACATGGTTGTAAAAACCAATCTAGATAACAGGAGAGGTTACTTGTCAGGGAGCCCACCCCTGAGATTATAGGTCTCCCAGGTGGGTTTTGTATGTCCTTATGCACCTTAGGAAGATGGTAAAATAAAGGTGCAGAGGAACAGGAGGTCAAAATAAAATTGGCCTCCTCAGTGTTCAGGACACCTTCTTCTTTTCCCTTGGATACAAGTATATTTAATTCTTGAGTATATTGAGGTGTAGGATCTTTCTCTAATCTTTTATATGTTTCACTACAATTTAACAGCCTATGTGCTTCTGATATATATACCTCACGATCTTGGACTACAATCCCTCCCCCCCTTGTCCTTTGTCTAATCACTATATTAGTGTCGGACCTGAGTGTATCTAGGGCCTTCCTTTCTTGCTGGTTGAGATTGTCTCTATATTTAAATTTTCCCTTCTTAGATTGTGTCTTACAAGCGTTCCAAAATTCCTCCTTCACAATCTCATTAAATACAGGGATATAATCCCCCTGTGCGTAAATGGGGTAAAAAGAAGATGGACGTTTAATATGACTAGGTTTAACAATATCTATATTATCTTCATGTATACTCAACTCCAGAAGATCCTTATCAGCCTGTGTTCTATGCTGTGTCCCCTCTTGGAGACTTACAAGAGTACTTAATGCTTGATAATCACCCTCACTCAGAACCACCTGAGGGGGGCTCTCTTTCTTTTTATAATCATTCTTAATGAAATAACATTGCAATGTAAGTTTACAAAGTTTTTTTGCAAATCTATAAATACCTCAAAACTATTTGGTTGGCTGTGTGGAGCAAACTTAAAGGGACATTAAACCCAATTTTTTTCTTTCATGATTTAGAAAGAGCATGCCATTTTAAACAACTTTCTAATTTACTTCTATTGTCTAATTTGCTTCATTCTCTTGAAATACGTTGCTGAAAAGCATATCTAGATAGTCTCAGTAGCTGCTGATTGGTTGCTGCATATAGATGCCTCGTCTGATTGGCTTACCCATGTGCATTGCTATTTCTTCAACAAAGGATATCTAAAGAATGAAGCAAATTAGATAATAGAAGTAAATTGGAATGTTGTTTAAAATTATATTCTCTATCTGAATTTATTTATTTATTTATTATTTATTTATTTTATTTATAAAATATTTTACCAGGAAGGATACATTGAGATTTCTCTTGTTTTCAAGTATGTCCTTGGTCCACAAGACATTTCATTGATAACACAGGGTACAATAAAATACAAAAAACAATAATAATACACAATATATGAAAAAAAAAAAAATTAACATAGAACAGGTATTTAATCAACCATGACAGATGCATTCTGTTTTGAGATATGTAGAGAGGGATCTCTTAAAGGATATTAGGCTTGGGGAAGGTTTGAAAGTGTGCGGGAGGTTGTTCCATAATTGTGGTGCTCTGTAGGAAAAGGAGAATCGAGCTGCTTTCTTTTTGTATTGAGGCAAGCTAAATAATGTGCTGGTATTGGATCGGAGGTTATAGGAGGTGGGAATAGCCGGGGAGAGCATTCTGCTCAGGTAGGGTGGGAGCTTCCCAGAAATGCTCTTAAACACAAGGCAAGAAAGATGGAGGGAGCGTCTGGATTCCAGCGACAGCCAGTTTAGTTCTTTTAGCATGTCACAATGGTTGGTCCTGTAGTTACATTGTAGCACAAAGCGGCAGAACGAGTTATATAACGTATTTAGTTTATTAAGGTGAGTTTGCGGTGCAGGTGCATATACTACGTCCCCGTAATCCATGATAGGCATCAGCATTTGCTGTACAATCTTTTCCTTTACTGTAGGGCTGAGGCAAGATTTGTTTCTGTACAGGGCACCTAGTTTTGGATAAAGTTTAGAGGCAAGTTTTTCTATGTGGAGGCCAAAAGATAGATTGGGGTCTAACAACATACCCAAGTATTTGAAAGAGTGGACTGCAGTCAGTGTGCAATTGGATTTTGTTTTGATGCGTAGATGGGAATTTTGTAATTTGTGTAATTTAGGCCCTGTTCCAAAGATCATTGTGACAGTTTTGTCAGTGTTTAGGAAGAGTTTGTTTTTTGATATCCACTTTTCTACCTCTTTGAATTGGTCTTGGAGCACTGCTTCAAGCTGCGGCAGATCGGAATTGTTTACATAGATTACCGTGTCGTCTGCGTACATGTGTACAGTTGAGGATTTGCAGACATTAGGCAGATCATTTAAAAATAATGTGAATAGCAGGGGGCTGAGAATGGATCCTTGGGGAACACCACACGTGACCGGGAGAGGGAGGGAGTCACTGTCAGAAATGGAGACATATTGTGATCGATCCGATACATATGATCGAAACCAGGTTAGCGGACGATCACCAATACCTGAGTTTTTTAGTTTGAGCAGTAGTATATTGTGGTCTACTGTGTCAAAGGCCTTTGCAAAGTCAAGGAAAATAGCTCCAGTTAGGTCTCCTTGTTCCATGCCAGTTTGGATGTCGTTGCAAACTTTTAGGAGGGCAGTTGTAGTGGAGTGATTCGGGCGAAAACCTGATTGATCAGGGGTCAGATAGTTAGATTGTTGGTAATACTCACAAAGTTGCGTATGGACGCATTTTTCTAAAATTTTTGACAATACTGGGAGCAAAGATATGGGACAATAATTAGAAACCAAGGTTAACTCCCCACTTTTATGGATAGGCACTACTCTTGCAGTTTTCCAAAGTTTGGGTATGTATCCAGACACCAAGGATTCGTTAATTAGGGTTGTGATGGGTTTAGCAATTGCCGGCGCACTGATCTTCAACAGCATTGCTGGGATTTGATCAGGTCCAGACTGGTTTTTCATTTTTCGATTATTAAGGTGTTTCTTAATTACATTGATGGGTACAGGTCTAAAATTGAACTTCTGTATATTGGGTCTTTGCTGATTTAGTGGGGCCTGATCCACATTTGTAGTTTCAGGATGCGTGTCATTTATTAGTTTGTCAATCAGGGTGGTGGAGCATCCGACAAAATAACTATTAAAGGCATTTGCTACTTCTAAGGGGAGTTGCAGGGTTTGGTTGTCCACATTGACAGTGCGGGGTTGGGAGTGGATTGGTGGATTTTGTAAGTTGTTTATGAGTTTCCAAAACTTTCTAGGGTTTGATATGTTATTGTTCAGATTTTTACAGAAATATTGGGCCTTGGCCAATTTTGTTTGTTTAGTGCATATATTTCGCCATTGTCTATATACACAGTGATCGTTCATAGAGCCTGTATGCTTGAACTTTGACCACAATGAATCCCGAAACTGGTACATTTGAATGAGGTCAGCTGTGATCCAATTTAAGTGTGCTCCTTTTACTCTCACCTTACGCAGTGGGGCATGCATATTCCAAACTTGTAGGAGTTCAGACTGGAAGAATTCTACTGCGGAATCTAGATCTGGGATTAGGTTTAATCTGTGCCAGGGGAGGTTCTTAATGTCATTTAGAAATGATTGAAGATTAAATTTTTTGAAGGACCTGGTGATTTTAACCTTGGGAGAGGATTTAGTTGCCTTTATTTTGCGCACGCAGTACACTAGGCAGTGGTCACTGAAATTGTTAGGGAGAACACCTGCCTCCTGGATTTGGTTGGGAGAAGTGGAGAGAATCCAGTCAAGCAGGGTGTGATTATGGCTTTTGATGTTTATGCGAGTTGGGGAGGATATTAATTGCGTTAGCTGCAAAGATTTAAACAGTGAGCGACAACTATTATTTTTTAGATTCAGCCAATCAATATTAAAATCTCCAAAAACCAAAATTTCACTTTTTGGGTTTTGAGCTATGGTTTCACTAAGGAGATGTGCTATGTCAGAAAGGGAATGTACAGGGGAGCTAGGTGGGCGGTAGATCCCTGCAACAATTATCGATTTACTGCATGGGATTTCAATTTTGCCAGAAAGGAAATCAAAGGTGGCAGGAGAGCTAGATTTTTGTAAGGGGGTGAACTTTGTGGAATTGTCAACATAAATTACAATGCCGCCTCCTCTCTTTGCTCTATCATTTCTATGGCATGAATATCCATGTATTGCAATGGCAGAGTCAGGTATTTTTGCGGTTAGCCACGATTCAGAGATCACAATGATTTTGGGTTTGTATTGTAAACACCAAGCTTGCAGTGCATCAATTTTCGGTAGTAAGCTGCGGATATTACAGTGCACAAAGGAGAGGCCTTTCTTAGCTGGAAGGCTAGGAATGGAATTTGTTAGGGGACCAGGGTTAGACTCTACGTCATTTGCAAGGGCAAGTAACATAAGGAATAGGAATTTGGAAATCATTTTTGATTGGCCATATAGTGAATGTGATACTTTATAATTTTGTGAGGTGGGGGTAGGAGGGTTATTTTTTATAATCCTCCACCAGCACTCAGCAGATAAGTTACAGCAACAGAGCAGGCCATGATGTATGATAATTTGTTTTCCAGTTTGAGGTGTGTGCTTATGGCGGTTATTATGTGAACCAAATTGGAGTGAGAAAAGGGTTATCATGAATAACAGTATGGATATATTTGGATTCATGTTAGTGGTATGAGGTGTGTAGATAAAAAATAAAAATGAAAAGTATATACACTATTGATGTGTGATATATAGCTATATGTAGGAAGAGAGGGTATTTATTCTATAGGGTTAAGTAGAAGGAAGGATGTGCTGATCAGTGGTTGCAGCTGTCATTTAAGGAGAATGAAAGAAGTGTGGGAGACTATCTATAAAGGAAGAAATGAGCCTGGGGTGGGTGGGGTGAGGGGCAGGGTGGGAGGGAAACTATCTTGCAGGATCTACCTTTTTGCAAAGCAGGGGCACAGCTGAGATAAGTTCTGTATTTTCTTGCAAGGCTTGGGTAGATATGTTTAAAAATCAGGCTAAAGGAGAGAGATAAATTAGCGTCAGATTGGGCTGCAAACATTTAGAGGAATGGGGAGGGAATATCTATGAACATTTGAGCTAAGGGTCATAAAAGCAAAAACACAGGGAAAGTTAAAATTACAGAGATAACACAGAGGTATTCATGTAGGGGAATAAAACCATTAAAGTACAAAAAAAGATACATGGCCTTAGCTGATTAAACTAACTTTTAACATAATGGTCAGACATAATGGTAATAAAATATGCATTTTAAATCATAAAAACAAAACAAAAAATAGCCAATACATATAACAATACACACATCAGAAAATAACAGGGTAGGTAAAATATAATGATATAACTATCTTGCAGGATCTACCTTTTTGCAAAGCAGGCGCACAGCTGAGATAAGTTCTGTATTTTCTTGCAAGGCTTGGGTAGATATGTTTAAAAATCAGGCTTTTTGCAAAGCAGGGGCACAGCTGAGATAAGTTCTGTATTTTCTTGCAAGGCTTGGGTAGATATGTTTAAAAATCAGGCTTTTTGCAAAGCAGGGGCACAGCTGAGATAAGTTCTGTATTTTCTTGCAAGGCTTGGGTAGATATGTTTAAAAATCAGGCTTTTTGCAAAGCAGGGGCACAGCTGAGATAAGTTCTGTATTTTCTTGCAAGGCTTGGGTAGATATGTTTAAAAATCAGGCTTTTTGCAAAGCAGGGGCACAGCTGAGATAAGTTCTGTATTTTCTTGCAAGGCTTGGGTAGATATGTTTAAAAATCAGGCTTTTTGCAAAGCAGGGGCACAGCTGAGATAAGTTCTGTATTTTCTTGCAAGGCTTGGGTAGATATGTTTAAAAATCAGGCTTTTTGCAAAGCAGGGGCACAGCTGAGATAAGTTCTGTATTTTCTTGCAAGGCTTGGGTAGATATGTTTAAAAATCAGGCTTTTTGCAAAGCAGGGGCACAGCTGAGATAAGTTCTGAAAGAACAATGTCATTGAATTATGAAAGAACATGTTTGGGTTTAGTATCCCTTTAAGGCCTTTCCCTACTAATTTATATTCATAATCAGTGAGGACCATTTTAGATAGATTGAACACATCTTTTTTCTGCTCTTCTAAAATCTTCACCTTGTTCTTACATTCCCTGACTCTAAATCCTGCCCTACATCCTCTTCTTGTTCCCACCTTCTTTTTGTTCCCTGCTTCCTCTCTTCCCTCTTCTCTAATGGCTGCGTGTCCACCTGCTGATTTCATTGTATCCTTCCTTCTCTCTCCCTCTCCCTTTCTTCCTGGTGGTGATAATTGTATTGTGCTCTCTGAAGCCAAGTTTGTTGAGGCCTCTCCCTCCATAAAAAAGAGGAGGAGGGTGGGGAGGAGTAGGCAGACTGATGTTTATTATGACTATAGTCAGGATATCTATTAACATTTTGTGCCTTATTTTTGGGAACATTATATTGACCTCTTCTGTCACTATTATGATAATGCTGGGACTTAGGTTTAGCACCTTGATCATTCCACCTAGCAGGTATAGGGGATTAATTTAGAACTTGGTACCTATTATGAGTATGCAACTCTTTATTACTTTTGGGATTGCTCACATTGGAGTTATGTCTAGCTTTATTCCCCGTTACATACTCCTTATTATATTTAATACTTGTCCCTCCCATAGCCATACTTTTTTCTTCTCTTTCACATGTCTGAATTGTGTTTTGAGTTGTGTTTTGATCAAAAGCTGGATATTTTTTGATTCTCAGACCTCTTGGAATTATGTCATGTAATATATAGTTATCAAGTAAAATGAGGTCCTGCCACTCTTTAACATCCTGTGTTAACAGTTTTTCCAACTGCCTAAACAGAGTATTTGGATCCTCATCTGTGACAGGCACATCATTTAATAAATGTACCTTTCTTTGTCTATTCTTAATATATCCTGTACCGGCTTCTGTTACAGATATTTGTGACCCCCTCACATCCCTCGTCCATATTGCCGCTGTCCTACGCAACACACTGAAAAACACCTCAAACACAAGTATTAACTGCGCAAACACAGACAGGGGGTAAGAAAGGGGAAGACAGAAAAAGGTTAAACTATTCAATTAAACACTGGTTTAAAAATACAATGAATAGATACACAATAGGCAAGTGAGACTATAATGCACTTTAAAGAGTCCCAACAGTAAAGACAGTTACCACTTCCACTGGGTCACTGCTGAGTGATATGAATATAAATCAGAGAGTTCCCAATTCTGTATATATAGATCCAGGTAAGATCAGGAAATCCTCACTACTTGATCCACGGGCTGCAGCTATTTCCAGAGGTGTGTTATCAACACTCTCTATATGGCAAAATCTAGGAGAAGAGAAACCAGTGCAGGGCCATCATGGTAGACGTTTTGTAAACTTTAATGCACTCATACGGTTATAAACACTTACAAAATTAAAGTAATCACAAGCATGTCTCACATTTAAGGATAATAAGAAGCGTCCAAATGTCAAACTGTCACAGTTTTCGTGTAGCATGATACACGCCACAGGATATAGTCCTTTTGTTTAGTTAGTTCAACCGGAGCTGCCAGAGCTCCGCCCTAACGCATTTCATCTGCCCTTAGCAGACTTTCTAAAGAGGATAAAAAAGGTTATACCTGTAATTCCCTAATGGGTCCTTTAAAAACCTGCTGCATACTTCCAATTGGCTGCTGTTCGGTCTATCCGGTATCAACATCCAGACCGGCCCCTGTGTGAAAAAGCGTAATTTGACGTATTCATGCAAACAGCCAATCCACCTTCTGAAGTCCCTGCTGCTTAGGTTACCAATATACTTCCGGCAATAATTATCCGTATGCAGCATCTTGTTGATAATATATGAAAAAAAAAACAAAATACAAAGAGCAGCACAACCTTTTCAGGTGAACACACAACGAATGTAAATAAATAACAGCCACATAACCAATGTTTCTAAAAACCTACTAATCGATTGATTAAAACTACTAAAATCCATATGCCTACAATTCATGTTTAGTTACACGTAAAACTTATTAAAAATGCATTTCATCATCACATTAAAAATGAAAATGTATCTTGTACACTACCAATTATTACAATGCTCACAATATTATCCCTACCTCAAGATGAATAAAGGTAGATTTAAAAACGATTCTTAAAAACAGTTTTTAAAAAGAAAGGACATTTTAAATTTTTTTTTAATTGTTATCTCTAATTCATGAAGGGCCCTAAGTCATGAATGCCTGCAAGTCCAAATCAATGTTTAACCCTTTTGGTGCCATGCAGTCTAACATATGGTTCCATTTCGTTTCACACTGCCTCAGTTTCATTAATCTTTGCTGTTCATTACCCATAGCTAATGGTATAATTTCTAATATTTTTACAGACAGATTTTTAGCACTTTGACCATTTTTTATTTTAAAATGCTCTGATACACTATGATTCTCAAAGCCAGATTTTATATTTTCTATGTGTTCATATATGCGGCGCTTTACCTTTCTTTTAGTCCTGCCTATATAGATTTTTTTGCACTCGCAAGTGAGGCAATACACCGCATACGTGGACACACAGGATGCTTTGCCCCTAATTTTAAACTCTTTGGTATTATCCCAATTGTGTATGGTGTCTCCTTTTTCATTAAGTTACACATACAGCAGTTTAGACAACAACATTTAAAGGTCCCTCCTTTGTTTAGAACCCAAGTGGACAATGTTCCTGTGCTATTTCTTACAGATCTTAATTTAGATAGAGCCAATCAGAATTAAGGTTGAAAAAATCCTATTGGCTGTTGCTATCAGCCAATAGGTTTGAGCTGGCATTCTATTGGCTGATTGGAACAGCCAATAGAATGCAAGCTCAACCCTATTGGCTGATTGGATCAGCCAATAGGATTGAAGTTCAATCCTATTGGCTGATTGCAATAGCCAATAGGATTTTTTCAACCTTAATTCCGATTGGCTGATATATAGGTGTATAAATCTTTCTTTAAGTATTTTTGATTGCTGATCATATTCATCTATCTTACTACAATTTCTACGAATCCTTAAAAATTTACTTTTAGGTACTGTTTTCAACCAATTTCGATAGTGACAGCTATCTTGTTTTATATAAGTATTTGTAACGCATTTTTTTAAAATATGTTTTGCTGTGGACCACATTATCATTAGTATAGATGGTTAGATCGAGAAAATTAATTTCATGTTTGCTATAATCAGGAGTAAGCACAACAAACTGGTCATTATCATTTAACCTGTTTACAAAATGAGTTAAATTTGTTTCACCCCCTTTCTATATACAAATTACATCATCAATATATCTATGCCAGGACACCAGGGGCTCCATGTACTAAGAGGCGGGCGGACAGCTTCTTAACTCGCGAAGCTGTCCGCCCGCCTCCGCTACACACGGGCAGCGGATCTATTGATCAGCTTGCCCGTATGTACCATTACACACTCAGCGGAGTGTGTAATGCCCGCCCCTTCAGTCGCACGACCAATCACGCGACTGAAGGGGCTGTCAATCTCCGAGAGCGAGCGAGCTCTCTGTGATTTTGCTTCGCCACCTAAGAGATGGCGTAGGGTGTAGGAAGCAGCGGTCTAATGACCGCTGCTTCTTACATTGCGGGAAGCAGGCTCGCACATGCGAACCTGCCCGCAAAGGATCCGGAGCAGCTTTCGCTGCTTCGTACATGGAGCCCCAGGTCTGCAACAAACTCTACACTATGCCATATGTGATTGGTTTCAAAGAAATCAATATATATATTGGCATAGCTTGGTGCAAACCTGGTGCCCATGGCAAGACAACTTTCTATGGGTTACCATGGATGTAACCTCCTTACACTCAATAATTAATCACAAAAAGGGATTAGAAGCAGTAAAGTGGAAATGATCAGAAGATAAATATCGTGAACCTAAACTCCTAGATTTTATCATTAGTGCCATATACTTAATTTTACATCATAATTTATTTTGTTTTAATGATACCTATAATTTGCAGATCTGTGGTACTGCCATGGGCACCAGGTTTGCACCAAGCTATGCCAATATATATATGGATTTCTTTGAAACCAATCACATATGGTATAGTGTAGAGTTTTTTTGCAGACCTGGTATCCTGGCATAGATATATTGATGATCTAATTTGTATATGGAAAGGGGGTGAAACAAATTTAACTCATTTTGTAAACAGGTTAAATGATAATGATCAGTTTGTTGTGCTAACTCCTGAATATAGCAAACATGAAATTAATTTTCCCGATCTAACCCTCTATACTAATGATAATGTGGTCCACAGCAAAACATATTTTAAAAAATGCGATACAAATACTTATATAAAACAAGATAGCTGTCACCATCCAAATTGGTTGAAAGCAGTACCTAAAAGTCAATTTTTAAGGATCCGTAGAAATTGTAGTAAGATAGATGAATATGATCAGCAATCAAAAATACTTAAAGAAAATATACAAAAGGGATATAATAGCACACTCCTAGAATGGGAGAGAAAAGAAGTAAGAGATAAAGAGATCAGAATTATTAAAAAATAATAAAAAGGACAATAATGTCAACAACTTTCCAAAATGCATAACAACATTTAATACAGAACATAAAACAATAAAAAAAATTATAGAAAGACACTGGCACATTCTAAAAGAGGATGAATTTCTAGGACCTGTAATCCCCCAGAAACCCATTGTTATTTACAGAAAAGGACAACATTTCAAACAAAAATTAGCACCTTCAATGATTAAAGGTATAGCCCCTAAGAAACCCCTACAAATTAGTGATATAACAGGTTCTTTTACATGTGGAAAATGTAAAGGAAATAAAAAAGAAAAATCCATATTTATGTAAGAAATCTACTAAGTCAGTAAATGGTATTAATTCCACCACTATATAATGACTTTGTATTATCTAAAGAACTAAGGTAATCTTTTTCCATTCTTCTCATGTTAATAATCGTATCGAATTACATAAGGTATTTCTCTAAATAGTTATGATATAAATTAATCATGTATGCTAAAATAAGTGATGTATCAAATGTATGCTAAAAACAAGCAATATATGCAACAGCACTATCTAGATAGTCTTCACAAATCATCATCATGATGGATTGTACTTATTTGCTATCTAGTTTATAATGACATCTGTAGCTGACACTAGTAAAATAACACTATTGTAAAATAACACTGTTTTAAATGTTTCTGCCAAAATAAGTGATATATTTAATAAGATGTATTTAATTATTTGTACCCTTCTATAAATTATTATTATGAGGAATTGCATATATTTCAAATTAATGTAAATCTCTTTCTATCTGCCATCTAGTTCATAGCGGCATTTGTAGCCGATGTTAGGAAAATAAGACGATATCTTGATGAATCATATATGCCAAAAGAAGTGATGTATTCAATAATATGTATGAATTATATATGCTAAAATATGTTAAGAACAAGCTATGCATTTAATAACATCATCTAGACAACAATTGTCTGTATAAATCATCATTATTATGAAGAACTAACGCAAATCTCTTTTCATCTGTCACCTAGTTCATAGCGGCATTTATAGGTGATGCTAGTAGATTGGACTTTGAACATCATGTGATCATGCTATCCTCGAACGGACCTGATAGGAGACTATCAATGAAGACACAGCTCGAAAGGGAACTACACGGCAAAGAAACTTCAATAAGCAACTATTTTTTTTTAATTTTTATTATATGTATTGACTAATTGATGAATTTTAGAAAATGCTAACTGTTTTCTGTTTTCTGTTTTATTTGTAGATTTATGTATTTTATCGAGTGTAAACCCAACCTCAACCAATGGGGTAACGGGTAGCGCTTTTGAGCATGTATTTAAAGACCGCCTGTGTTGCGGAAAGGTATACTTGGTTGTAAATGACTTTTAAACTGTGAAAGCTCTTTAAAAAGATGTCTGGGTCCGTAGAAATACGTTGGGCATAATAAATATTGCTTTTATACGAGAAAGCTGGTGAAGTCCATTCTTTGCACTGGTAAAAGAAAGTGCAGGCACTACACACCAGATTGTATACAAATAAAAAATCCACAGTTTATTGGGAAGCAAAATAAATACCAATCCAATAAAGCGGTGCAATTTATCAAAGTAACTCACAGACAGGGATAGTATGGACAAAAGGCGTGTCTCTGACGCGTTTCGTGCCCCCTACAGGCGCTTACTCATAGACCTAATACAAGTATTAAACTAAATGCTATTTAAACATCCTAAACAATAAAAAATAATTAACCCTATGGTGGCCGGATAAGTGAAAATTTAAAATAACAGGCCCCCAAGGTATTGATGTATTCTACAAGCTTAAACTAGTAGAAAACAAGTATAAGCTAACAGAACTATGCAAGTAACTATTATAACCCATACAAATTTATATAAGCTACGGATACACATTGGAATAGTATCTAGGACAATGTATATGAAAAAATACTATATATTTAACACATGCAGCAATAGGATGCCATACAAGATTTGGGAAAAAGACAAAAGAGATAAAAAGTTACACCCAACTCCGTAATATAACAGATGCATATAATGAGATTAAGTGTGTAAATCTTTAACATCTTCTATGAAAGTGTGATAACTTAAACCTAGGGGCTAATGAAAAAGTAATGTAAAATTACAAATACAATATGTTAAAAAGGCATTGTATATATATTCTTTCTGTGTATGTATTAAATCTAAAAGGGCAAAATTTAGGCATCAATAAAAAAATTGATGTCACATTCCCTATTCATTCCATGGGGACTTCTTGTCTTTAAAGGGGCAGTCTAGGCCAAAATAAACTTTCATGATTCAGATAGAGCATGCAGTTTTAAACAATTTTCCAATTTACTTCTATTATCTAATTTGCTCAATTCTTTAGATATCCTTTGTTGAAGAAATAGCAATGCAGATGTGTGAGCCAATCACACAAGGCCTCTAGGTGCAGCAACCAATCAGCAGCTACTGAGCATATCTAGATACGCTTTTCAGCAAGTGATATCAAGAGAATGAAGCAAATTAGATAATAGAAGTAAATTAGAAAGTTGTTTAAAATGACATGCTCTTTCTAAATTACAAAAGGAAAAAATTGGCTTTCATGTCCCTTTAATTGAAGAATCCAATAGATTTCTTTTCTTTGTAGAATATTGAATCTATTTCCTCCTCTAGAGGGTACAATAGCAACATCTATAATGCATATTGAGAGATTGGCTTTATTAGTAAAATGTTCACCATTGAAATGGTTGGCAATGGCTGACTCTTTAACATAATTTTTTGTGTCCCTAAGATGTTCACTAAACCTTTCATTCTTTGCACACCTTGGAGCCGTTTATCCAGATTTAAGCTGTGAGTATTTACACACCATTATACGGTGTCCTATAAAGATATATCAGCACAATCTTCTATCTGACTAGGAGTATCCTTCTCCTGATTGAAAGTTCAAAGGCAGTGGAGTGCAAGTGAACTACACAGAGAGGATCCATAGTGAACCAGCACCTCCTTTTTGCAAGAAGAACAGGAAGTGCAGTTGGTACGAAACATGTCAGACCATCATGTTTGTTAGTCTGCCTGCCTATCTGGCTTTACCTTTGTGCTTACAGCATTGCCATTGCTGTATTTTTTAAGAATTTTTTCAATGAATTTGATTTTTTATTACTACTTATGAGTACCTGCACTTCCTGCTCTTCTTGCTGTTTGGCTTTCGTGGCTTGATTCCACCACACCTCGCTATGGTACTCTGTTTGTTCAGGAATTCTTTGGTTTACCTTTACACGAATCTACTTCCGGTTTACCAATGCTGTGAGTCGGATGCTGCCTGGACCGACGCCACCTGTCCCCTACAGCCTCCTTTTTGCATCCTATAGTTGTGGGACATGACCTGCATAAAATTACATAGCAATTTTTACCTTTTGGGACCCTTGCTCTCGACTGGAAGCGCACTTCTGTACATTACAAACCCATATTTTCACTGCAGATAAGTAACAATGATTTCAGGTCCTGCTCTGTTATTTGAGGTCATTAAATCACAGCTCATGCTTCGGGTTTCTCATTACATATGAGGCCACCCTCCCTAGCATTTATTGAATACATTTAGGCCACAGTCATTACCAGTACACTTTCCCACCAACACTACAGATGGAAAGCAACACCAAAACATTCATGCCAGAATATGTCTCATGGTCCTCATGAAAACTCAAACATAATTAGAAATCATACATTTAACCAAAAAGTTGCATCAAATAAGTATATAAATGTTACCTTAAAAAGTTTGTCATGTTAAATATAACACAACTTTAATAATTTCAACCATTGTAATACATGGTAAAAAAATAACAATATCAAAATATATAAATTGAAAAACTCTTAACATGATAATTTTTCAACTTCAAATGTGTTATAAGTTTAGACTATATAAATATAATAGTGTATGGGCTGTATAATATAAGGCCTAGATTTGGAGTTTTGCGTAAGAAGGGGTGCGTTAGCTACGCATGCTTTTTTTTGGCCGCACCTTTTAAATACCGCTGGAATTTAGAGTTCACAGAATGGCTGTGTTTTCAGTGCGTTAGTTTCCAAAAAGGGATCGTAGAGCATAATTTACAGCCACTGCAACTCTCAATACCAGCGGTGCTTACGGACGCGGCCAGCTTCAAAAAAGTGCTCGTGCACGATTCCCCCATAGGAAACAATGGGACAGTTTGAGCTGAAAAAAACCCTAACACCTGCAAAAAAGCAGCGTTCAGCTCCTAACGCAGCCCCATTGTTTCCTATGGGGAAACACTTCCTAAGTCTGCACCTAACACCCTAACATGTACCCCGAGTCTAAACACCCCTGGCCTTACACTTATTAACCCCTAATCTGCCGCCCCCGCTATCGCTGACCCCTGCATATTATTTTTAACCCCTAATCTGCCGCTCCGTACACCGCCGCAACCTACATTATAGTTATGTACCCCTAATCTGCTGCCCCTAACACCGCCGACCCCTATATTATATTTATTAACCCCTAATCTGCCCCCACAACGTCGCCGCCAGCTACCTACAATTATTAACCCCTAATCTGCCGACCGGACCTCACCGCTACTATAATAAAGTTATTAACCCCTAATCCGCCTCACTCCCGCCTCAATAACCCTATAAGAAATAGTATTAACCCCTAATCTGCCCTCCCTAACATCGCCGACACCTAACTTCAATTATTAACCCCTAATCTGCCGACCGGACCTCGCCGCTACTCTAATAAATGTATTAACCCCTAAAGCTAAGTCTAACCATAACCCTAACACCCCCCTAAATTAAATATAATTTTATTCTAACGAAATAAATTAACTCTTATTCAATAAATTATTCCTATTTAAAGCTAAGTACTTACCTGTAAAATAAATCCTAATATAGCTACAATATAAATTATAATTATATTGTAGCTATTTTAGGATTTATATTTATTTTACAGGCAACTTTGTATTTATTTTAACCAGGTACAATAGCTATTAAATAGTTAATAACTATTTAATAGCTACCTAGTTAAAATAATTACAAAATTACCTGTAAAATAAATCCTAACCTAAGTTACAATTAAACCTAACACTACACTAGCAATAAATTAATTAAATAAAATACCTACAATTAAATACAATTAAACCTAACACTACACTATCAATAAATTAATTAAATACAATACCTACAAATAAATACAATTAAATAAACTAACTAAAGTACAAAAAATAAAAAAGAACTAAGTTACAAAAATAAAAAAATATTTACAAACATTAGAAAATTTTTACAACAATTTTAAACTAATTACACCTAATCTAAGCCCCCTAATAAAATAACAAAGCCCCCCAAAATAAAAAAATGTCCTACCCTATTCTAAAATTAAAATAGAAAAGCTCTTTTACCTTACCAGCCCTTAAAAGGGCCATTTGCGGGGCATGCCCCAAAGAATTCAGCTCTTTTGCCTGGAAAAAAAACATACAATACCCCCCCAACATTACAACCCACCACCCACATACCCCTAATCTAACCCAAACCCCCCTTAAATAAACCTAACACTAAGCCCCTGAAGATCTTCCTACCTTTTCTTCACCACACCGGGTATCAGCGATCGGTCCAGGCTCCGATGTCTTGATCCAAGCCCAAGAGGGGGGCTGAAGACATCCATCCTCCGGCTGAAGTCTTGATCCAAGCGGGCAGAAGAGGACATCCGGACCGGCAAACATCTTCATCCAGGCAGCATATTCTATGTTCTTCCTTCCGATGACGAGCGGCTGATCTTCAAGACCTCCAGCGCGGATCCATCCTCTTCTTCCGACGACTAGACGACGAATGAAGGTTCCTTTAAGGGACGTCATCCAAGATGGCGTCCCTCGAATTCCGATTGGCTGATAGGATTCTATCAGCCAATCGGAATTAAGGTAGGAAAATTCTGATTGGCTGATGGAATCAGCCAATCAGATTCAAGTTCAATCCGATTGGCTGATTGGATCAGCCAATCAGATTGAGCTCACATTCTATTGGCTGATCAGAACAGCCAATAGAATGTGAGCTCAATCTGATTGGCTGATTGTTATAGAATTTTGCTATTCCCTTTGTAAATAATTTTAATGAATCCAAATTTGATCACTGGCCAAAATGAAAAAAATCAGAAAAAAAATATTTTGAACTGAACAAATTTTTGGCATGTACACCTCTCTAAAACACAGCTTTTAGATAACTACCCGTCCAGAGATGCCTGCACCAATTGACTAAGAAAACATATCTTCCACCAGCTCAAAGCCAAGCACTCCCCCACACACATTCTCTATCCCACTAACTGGGAAATACAATTTTTCTTCTTTTATTAACCCCTCAAAAGCACTCTGCCATTTCTGTTTTAACAAACTCCACAGCAGGGTGGGAGCTTCATCTTCTTCTCAGCTAAAAGAGGAGTCAAATTTGTAGCCCCTCCCCACAAACCCTCTTAACCCCACCTCTTGCTAGCCTTCCCCTGCTGTCCTACATAGAAGGTCAAGTGCCCCTCTAATAGTATTACCTTATCTGAAACCCAAAGATAAGTAATACATTTAAAGTTTAATTGCTGCCTTGTGTTACTATATTATAACTGTTTAGTTTTGATACATTTATAAGCTGATTACTGATTTGTGTTATTGTAATAAATTAATAATACACACTGTTATTATTCTACTGCATTCTTGTGCTTCAGTTTCCCTTTTCAGTACTATCATGAGACCTAGTTTGCTCTTCCCCGTTGCTAGGAAAAAAAGCAAGCAAAGGCTTTTGCTATGCACCTGCTTAAAATTAAGACAATGTGCAAGGCAAACTCGCTTACATTTGCTTAACAAATCACTTTTTCTAGAGCAAATTATGCTGAATATAAAACATAGAATAACCTGTCAAAAATAATACAATCCCTTAAACATCCAGAGCTCAAATGAAGCTGTCTTTTTTTGACATTGCTCTTCAAATAATTTCTTCCAGATTTTGAAGCAAGTAATACAGAATTTATATTCTACAATAATCTGAGGGATAATGCATTTCATTTTACCCGCTGGAGCTGTAACAATAATGTCTGTGTAAGATACCCCTGCAGAAACAATGACATGTGATCGTCTTCCATGGAGTTTGAGTTTATTGAATAGATTGTAAGCCCCTCGTCATGCTGTAACTAGTTAATACACTACTATAAATTCTATCCCTTAATTGACTCCTTAAATGAACAGTAAAGTCATAATTCAACATTCATGATTTAGACAGATCATACAATTTTAAAAAAATTTCCGATTTAGTTCTATTATTTAATTTGCCTCCTATTTGATCCTTTGCTGAAAGGTTCTGACTACGGATTGGTTGCTGCATATATATACCGATTGTCGTTGACCCACCTATGTGTTCAGTTGGAAACCAGTAGTGCATTACTGCTCCTTCAACAAATGATACCAAGAGAATTAAGCAAATAATAGAAGTAAACTAGAAAATGTTTAAAATGATATGTTCAACCTGTCGTTGTTTTCCCTGACACAAATATCCACAGTCAAGGTATACACCAGGTTCTTTGTTGAGTTTTTTTTTATTGACCAAGTACCAAGTGGATCAACATGGGAGAATTATGCAGACAGCAAATTCTGAAGCTGGGCAGTTCAGCATTCAGTTTTTACAGAGTACAATAGGTCACGTTACGAACATGTATCCACCAATAATATTCTACTTAAAGACCCCCCCATCTGGTTGCTGGGCAAAATACCTATTCTAATACATCTGTTTTCCTATACTTGTTACAGTTTACACAAATGAGGAACAATTCAGCAAGTTAGTTTCTATGTCAGCAAAAAACATCATGCATTTAACTTTGGCCATAGGATGACCTAGCCTAGTTTCCTGTGCACCGGCCTAGTAAACTGGAAACCAAGTATGTGACTTCTCTAATTCTGAACAGGGACACTTAACCCCTTGTTATTCTACAGATAGTTGTCTGGCCCACCATTACATGCAGAGAGATAGAAGACAATACAATTAGACACAAATAAAGCATAAGAAAAAATATCAACTATGACCTATCTGACTGAAAAAGCCCCCTTAAAATAACCAGCTATTATTTTACAGTCCCTCCTCTGATACTTATGTAAGCTCACACAAAAGTATTCAAGATCAGTAACAAATATTATATACATTTCGAAATGTCAATCGGCTATTTTATTTTTATATGCCTCAAATATGGAATTCAAACCTATTATATATTTGATATTTCGCTTAAGGATATGGATGGTTTTGGTATTTGCTGACTCACATTGAAAAAGTATATAATATTTGTTTACAACAATGTGTATAAAAAGGATTACTAGTATGTGTACCTAGCAATTGCAAGCATTAGCCACATTTACCTATTATGTGTAAAGGACCTGAAGAGGTTAATTGTGGCAGTCAACAATTAACCAATAGGGGTCAGGTAGTTTCTATAAGAGGTGGGGAGTTATTGCTCAATTTTATCAGCTTTGACAATGGCAGCAAGCCGAAACGCTGTGTGCTGACTCCTTTTTGTATTATGCATGAATGTGAACAAGGACTTTTAACCGATATTGGAATAAAGTTTGAAAAGGTTTTATGGCAATTGGTGCTCCTCTTCAATCTTTTCTCTGGAGTGAAATCATCCCAATCCCATCTGATTGGCTTGTGCAGTGTTAAATGTGGGCAGTGTATGATGCTGGTTCACCGCAAAGCCAAGCAGACAAGTTCACTGGCCCATAAAGTGAAGCATAAGTAGTAGGAAATTACTGTAATGATTTTTTTAAAAACATATGGGCAGATACAGAAAACAACAATCTATCATCTATCTGTCTGTCTGCCCATCAGTCTGTCTATCAATATAAATGTTTGTCTATCGTTCTTTTTCTATATTTTTCTTTATATTATTCATATATTTTCTCAAACGATGAAGGTTACCTGAGGTAACATGAAAGGGAAGACAATAAATTCTTCTGTGGTTCTGGGTAAGAACAAAGATCCAACAGAAAACCTGATGCCAAAGGTAGTAGGAGGGTAGTCAGGGCCACCATCAGGGGGTGACAGGGGTGACTCCTGTCAGGGGCCCAATGAGCTAGGGGGGCCCCATGAGGCAAGAACTAAAAAAAAAATAAAAAAAAAAATATTTTTTTTAATTTTGGCAGCCACCAGTGGGTACTATAGCAGAGTGCTAATTGAGCATGGGAAATGTTATTACAAGGAGTAAAGTATTAGCATTTGAGAGGATTTCTTAGTGTGCACTAAACCACTATGCTCAGTGTGAGACAGACTTGGCACTTTGTACAGTGTGTGCCTGAGTCAGACGGCAGATCACTTTCATTTGCAGAGGAGGTAGGATTTAAATGTTTTTTTATTTCTTTGTGCAATTTTGGATTGTAACTTCAGTGTGGTAGTAGTTGTATGGTGGGGCTAGGGGTCCATAAAAACATTTTTTTTTAGCAGCAGTGTATTTATGATTATTTGACAATACTGTAGAAATTCGATGTTTAAAACCATGCAGAAATGTTTCCTCCTCAATACACAAATGGTAGATGCCCTTTTGGCAGATATGCATTTTATATATATACTTTCCAGATGCAAGGAGGCATTTTATCTAAGATTTTTACATCTGCATAAAATTTTATACTCTCAGACTAAGATTGCTCAGTGTTTGAAATGAGACAGGTTAACTTAAAACTGTTCAGTTTACACTACAGCTGACTTAGGCCTAGATTTGGAGTTCGGCGGTAGCCGTCAAAACCAGCGTTAGAGGCTCCTAACGCTGGTTTTGGCCGCCCGCTGGTATTTGGAGTCAGTGATTAAAGGGTCTAACGCTCACTTTTCAGCCGCGACTTTTCCATACCGCAGATCCCCCTACGCCATTTGCGTAGCCTATCTTTTCAATGGGATCTTTCTAACGCCGGTATTTAGAGTCGTTTCTGAAGTGAGCGTTAGAGCTCTAACGACAAGATTCCAGCCGCCTGAAAATAGCAGGAGTTAAGAGCTTTCTGGCTAACGCCGGTTCATAAAGCTCTTAACTACTGTACCCTAAAGTACACTAACACCCATAAACTACCTATGTACCCCTAAACCGAGGTCCCCCCACACCGCCGCCACTCGATTAAAATTTTAACCCCTAATCTGCCGACCGCCACCTACGTTATATTTATGTACCCCTAATCTGCTGCCCCTAACCCCGCCGACCCCTGTATTACATTTATTAACCCCTAACTTGCCCCCCACAACGTCGCCGCCAGCTACTTAAAATAATTAACCCCTAATCTTCCAACCGCAAATCGCCGCCACCTACGTTATCCCTATGTACCCCTAATCTGCTGCTCCTAACATCGCCGACCCCTATATTATATTTATTAACCCCTAATCTGCCCCCCTCAACGTCGCCGACACCTGCCTACACTTATTAACCCCTAATCTGCCGAGCGGACCTGAGCGCTACTATAATAAATGTATTAACCCCTAATCCGCCTCACTAACCCTATCATAAATAGTATTAACCCCTAATCTGCCCTCCCTAACATCGCCGACACCTAACTTCAATTATTAACCCCTAATCTGCCGACCGGAGCTCACCGCTATTCTAATAAATGGATTAACCCCTAAAGCTAAGTCTAACCCTAACACTAACACCCCCCTAAGTTAAATATAATATTTATCTAACGAAATAAATTAACTCTTATTAAATAACTTATTTCTATTTAAAGCTAAATACTTACCTGTAAAATAAACCCTAATATAGCTACAATATAAATTATAATTATATTATAGCTATTTTAGGATTAATATTTATTTTACAGGCAACTTTGTAATTATTTTAACCAGGTACAATAGCTATTAAATAGTTAAGAACTATTTAATAGTTACCTAGTTAAAATAATAACAAATTTACCTGTAAAAGAAATCCTAACCTAAGATATAATTAAACCTAACACTACCCTATCAATAAAATAATTAAATAAACTACCTACAATTACCTACAATTAACCTAACACTACACTATCAATAAATTAATTAAACACAATTCCTACAAATAAATACAATTAAATAAACTAGCTAAAGTACAAAAAATAAAAAAGAACTAAGTTACAGAAAATAAAAAAATATTTACAAACATAAGAAAAATATTACAACAATTTTAAACTAATTACACCTACTCTAAGCCCCCTAATAAAATAACAAAGCCCCCCAAAATAAAAAATTCCCTACCCTATTCTAAATTAAAAAAGTTACAAGCTCTTTTACCTTACCAGCCCTGAACAGGGCCCTTTGCGGGGCATGCCCCAAGAATTTCAGCTCTTTTGCCTGTAAAAAAAAACATACAATACCCCCCCCAACATTACAACCCACCACCCACATACCCCTAATCTAACCCAAACCCCCTTAAAGAAACCTAACACTAAGCCCCTGAAGATCTTCCTACCTTGTCTTCACCATACCAGGTTCACCGATCCGTCCTGGCTCCAACATCTTCATCCAACCCAAGCGGGGGTTGGCGATCCATAATCCGGTCCAGAAGAGGCTCCAAAGTCTTCCTCCTATCCGGCAAGAAGAGGACATCCGGACCGGCAAACATCTTCTCCAAGCGGCATCTTCGATCTTCTTCCATCCGGAGCGAAGCGGCAGGATCCTGAAGACATCCAGCGCGGAACATCCATCCGGTCCGACGACTGAACGACGAATGACTGTTCCTTTAAGGGACGTCATCCAAGATGGCGTCCCTCGAATTCCGATTGGCTGATAGGATTCTATCAGCCAATCGGAATTAAGGTAGGAATTTTCTGATTGGCTGATGGAATCAGCCAATCAGAATCAAGTTCAATCCGATTGGCTGATCCAATCAGCCAATCAGATTGAGCTCGCATTCTATTGGCTGTTCCGATCAGAAATAAGAAATAAGTTATTTAATAAGAGTTAATTTATTTCGTTAGATAAATATTATATTTAACTTAGGGGGGTGTTAGTGTTAGGGTTAGACTTAGCTTTAGGGGTTAATCCATTTATTAGAATAGCGGTGAGCTCCGGTCGGAAGATTAGGGGTTAATAATTGAAGTTAGGTGTCGGCGATGTTAGGGAGGGCAGATTAGGGGTTAATACTATTTATGATAGGTTTAGTGAGGCGGATTAGGGGTTAATAACTTTATTATAGTAGCGCTCAGGTCCGCTCGGCAGATTAGGGGTTAATAAGTGTAGGCAGGTGTCGGCGACGTTGTGGGGGGCAGGTTAGGGGTTAATAAATATAATATAGGGGTCGGCGGTGTTAGGGGTAGCAGATTAGGGGTACATAGGGATAACGTAGGTGGCGGCGGTTTACGGAGCGGCAGATTAGGGGTTTAAAAAAATATGCAGGGGTCAGCGATAGCGGGGGCGGCAGATTAGGGGTTAATAAGTGTAAGGTTAGGGGTGTTTAGACTCGGGGTACATGTTAGAGTGTTAGGTGCAGACTTAGGAAGTGTTTCCCCATAGGAAACAATGGGGCTGCGTTAGGAGCTGAACGCTGCTTTTTTGCAGGTGTTAGGTTTTTTTTCAGCTCAAACAGCCCCATTGTTTCCTATGGGGGAATCGTGCACGAGCACGTTTTTGAGGCCGGCCGCGTCCGTAAGCAACTCTGGTATCGAGAGTTGCATTTGCGGTAAAAATGCTCTACGCTCCTTTTTTGGAGCCTAACGCAGCATTTGATTAAACTCTCGATACCAGAGTTAAATTTATGGTGCGGCCAGAAAAAAGCCCGCGGAGCGTTAACAGCCCTTTTACCGCCAAACTCCAAATCTAGGCCTTAATTTTGAAATACATACCAACAAGCCTAAATCCTGCATTTAACCAGATCTAATGGTATGAGTACCACAGCTTATGGTCCCACCAAGACCATATAGATTACAGCATTTTCAAAATCCATAAGTACAGCTGACAGATGGGAAAATTTGTACACTATATTTGAAGTGGTGCTCTTGGTTGGGGAAAATGGGAAAAAAACAAACAAACATATGTCAACCTTTCAAAGGTACTTTTCTTCATCTAGCCATCTACCCAGCTCATTAATGTACAATTTTGAATTCACAGAATTATTTTTGTTTGCACATTTACAAATATGATTCTCTAAAAATTGATCTCTTAATTTCTGCATTTTTTTTTATCATGCATGTCACACACTGTTGATTTAGGGGATGCAAGGTGCATAAATGTTTCCTCCTGTGAGTGTTTCTGTGGGTGTATGTGTTTATGTCTTTGTGCTTTGGTTTGTGTCTCTATGTATATGTATTTTTTATCTGTGGTTCTCTCTGTGAGGGTTGGTGTTACCGTGTGTATGTCTTTGTGCATTTTCTGTGCATGTCTGTGAGGGTGTGTGCATATGTCTTTGAGCTTTTTCTATGGGTGTTTCTGTGAGGGTGTTTGTGTGTATGTATGTATGTATGTCTGTGTTTTCTGTGGGTGTCTCTGTGAGGGTGTGTGTATGTCTTTGTGTGTTTTCTGTGGATGTCTCAGGGAGGGTGTGTGTATGTATGTCTTTCTGTGTTTTTCATGTGGTTGTCTCTTTGTGTGTATGTCTTTGTGTGTTTTCTGTGGGTGTCTCTGTGTGTGTATGTGTGTATATGTCTTTGTGTGTTTTCTGAGGCTGTCTCTGTCTGTGTTTCCTTGGGTGTATGTGCAAGTTTGAGTTTGTGTGTGTGTGTCCATTGTCTGTTCCTTTTCAGGACATTTTGATCTTACTACTAATTATTCACATCTTTCTACAGACTTTGAGACTAACAAGACCTTTCCGGAAGTAACCACTCCACCATTTAACCTTTAAATTATTGTTTAGGAAGTTCAGTGCCCTTCCTTTCAGCCACTGCATGCTGTTGTCATAATTTAGTTGTCATCTTCCTTTACAAAAAGATAATCAGAACTCCATATTTTGTTTTCTAAATCTCCTTTTTTTACAAAACTGTAGTTTACCTCATTACTTGTCAGGTCAATGTAAAAAAGTGCTAAGTGTCTGTTTGGGTTTCTGTGTCTGAGTGTGTTTCTTTGCGTGTCTGCTAGAGTGTCTATATGTGAATCCTTATGTGTGAGTGTGTTTGTGTGTTTCAGTGTATGAGTGTGTCTGTGTGTGTGTGTATGTTACTACCTTTACAACATTTCCAAGTTTAAATAGACAATTAAGAATAAAGTGCATATACATTTTAGTCACTTGGTCAAAAATTGCACATGTCGAAGGAGGGGGGGGGGGGGGGGGGGGCCTGATCAATGGTTGAGTCAGGGGCCCCAAAATTTCTAGTGGCGGCCCTGAGGGTAGTATACTATCAGCTTGGTGTGGACCTTGGTAGAACCAAATATAAACAGGTTGCCATTGTTTGTAGAGAAAAGAAGGAAACAGCATAGCTTAAAAGGCCTAGTCATTGAGCAAGTTAACTCCAGCAATCATCTGTGCCACTTCAGAGAATATGGACTGTAGAACACATAATAATAATAGATTAGTTATCAAAAATATAACGTACTTTTTTTTAATGAAAAATACATTGGCTTTAAGGCATGTTTAGATATATTTAATTACAGGTGTTTGTATTGATCTATGTGTGCAGTAAAATAGTAACTGACATGTTTAAAATAATGTATTCCTAAACCATAAGGATATGTGGTACAAGTGTGTGTACATCTGTGTGTGCATATGTATGTGCATGTGTGTATATGTGCATTTGTGTGTGTGCGTGCATGTGTGTATATGTGCATGTGAATATGTATGTGTGTGTACATGTGTGTGCGTGCATGTGTCTATATGTGTGTGTGAATATGTATGTGTGTTTACATGTGTGTGTGTGCATGTGTGTATATATGCATGTGCTTGTGAATATGTATGTGTGTGTGTACATGTGTGTGCGTGCATGTGTGTATATGTGCATGTGAATATGTATGTGTGTGTACATGTGTGTGCGTGCATGTGTGTATATGTGCATGTGCTTGTGAATATGTATGTGTGTGTACATGTGTGTGCGTGCATGTGTGTATATGTGTGTGTGAATATGTATGTGTGTGTACATGTGTGTGCGTGCATGTGTGTATATGTGCATGTGCTTGTGAATATGTATGTGTGTGTACATGTGTGTGCGTGCATGTGTGTATATGTGTGTGTGAATATGTATGTGTGTGTACATGTGTGTGCTTGCATGTGTGTATATGTGTGTGTTAATATGTATGTGTGTGTACATGTGTGTGTGTGCATGTGTGTATATGTGCGTGTGAATATGTATGTGTGTTTTCATGTGTGTGTGTGCATGTGTGTATATGTGCATGTGAATATGTATGTGTGTGTACTTGTGTGTGTGTGCATGTGTGTATATGTGCGTGTGAATATGTATGTGTGTGTGTATGTGTGTATATGTGCATGTGTGTGTGTGAATATGTATGTGTGTGTACATGTGTGTGCGTGCATGTGTGTATATGTGCGTGTTAATATGTATCTGTGTGTACATGTGTTTGTGCATGTGTGTATATGTGCATGTGCATGTGAATATGTATGTGTGTGTACATGTGTGTGAGTGCATGTGTGTATATGTGCATGTGCGTGTGAATATGTATGTGTTTGTGTACATGTGTGTGCATGCATGTGTGTATATGTGCATGTGCGTGTGAATATGTATGTGTGTACATGTGTGTGTGTACATGTGTGTGTATATATGTGTGTGTGCATGTGTGTGCGTGCATGTGTGTATGTGTGCATGTGCGTGTGAATATGTATGTTTGTGTACATGTGTGTGCGTGCATGTGTGTGTATATATGTGTGTGTACATGTGTGTGCGTGCATGTGTGTATATGTGCATGTGCGTGTGAATATGTATGTGTGTGTATGCGCTTATGAGTGAGTGCCTGCTTGGCGTGCAAGTGTGTGTGTTTAGGAGAAACATTGTCAGCTAATAATACTATCACCTAGATTACGAGTTTTGCGTTAACAGGGGTGCAGTGCTAAAACTTAGTTTATGCTCACCGCTCACCTACAAACAACGCTGGTATTACACAGGTTTTTTAAACCCGGCGTTAGCCGCAAAAAAGTGAGCGGAGAGCAAAATTTAGCTCCACATCTCACCTCAATACCAGCGCTGCTTACAGTAGCTGTGAGCTGGCTAAACGTGCTCATGCACGATTTCCCCATAGGGATCAATAGGGCAGTTTCTGCTGAAAAAACACCTGAAAAAAAGCAGCGTTCAGCTCCTAACGCAGCCTCATTGATTCCTATGGGGAAAAAACATTTATGTCTACAACTAACACCCTAACATGAACCCCGAGTCTAAACACCCCTAATCTTACACTTATTAACTCTTAATCTGCTGCCCCGACATCGCCGACACCTGTATTATATTATTAACCCCTAATCTGCCGCTCCAGACACCGCCACAACCTACATTATACTTATGAACCCCTAATCTGCTGCCCCCAACATCGCCGACACCTACATTATATTTATTAACCCCTACTCTGCAGGCCCCCATTGTCGTCGTAACCTACCTACAATTATTAACCCCTAATCTGCCGCCCCCAACGTCGCTGCCACTATAATAAAGTTATTAACCCCTAAATCTAAGTCTAACCCTAAACCTAACCCCCCTAACTTAAATATAATTTAAATATATCGAAATAAAATAACTACAATTAACTAATTAATTCCTATTTAAAACTAAATACATCCCTATAAAATAATCCCTAAGATAGCTACAATATAACTAATAATTACATTGTAGCTATTTTAGGATTTATTTTTATTTTACAGGCAAGTTTGTATTTATTTTAACTAGGTAGAATAGTTATTAAATAGTTATTAACTATTTAATAACTACCTAGCTAAAATAAGTACAAATTTACCTGTAAAATAAACCCTAACCTAAGTTACAATTACACCTAACACTACACTATAAATGAATTAATTACCTAAATTAAACTAATTACAATTAAATAAAATAAAATAAAGTACAAAAAACCCCACTAAATTACAAAAAATAATAAAATAATTACAAGATTTTTAAACTAATTACACCTAATCTAATCCCCCTAATAAAATTAAAAAGCCCCCAAAATAAAAAACCCTACTCTATACTAAAATACAAATAGCCCTTAAAAGGGTCTTTTGCAGGGCATTGCCCCAAAGTAATCAGCTCTTTTACCTTTTACAATACCCCCCAACATTAAAACCCACCACCCACACACCCAACCCTACTCTAAAACCCACCAATCCCCCTTTAATAAAACCTAACACTACCTTGAAGATCACCCTACCTTGAGACGTTTTCATCCAACCGGGCAGAAGTGGACCTCCAGACGGCCAGAAGTCTTCATCTGATCCGGGCAGAAGAGGACCTCCAGAGGGGCAGAAGTCTTCATCCAGACGGCATCTTCTATCTTCATCCATCCGGAGCTGGGCGGGTCCATCTTCAAGACAGCCGATGTGGAGCATCCTCTTCCAACGACATACAACTGAAGAATGAAGGTTCCTTTAAATGACGTCATCCAAGATGGCATCCCATGAATTCCGATTGGCTGATAGGACTGGTAAGGCTTTTTTTTATTTTGGGGGACTTTTTTATTTTATTAGGGGGATTAGATCAGGTGTAATTAGTTTAAAAATCTTGTAATTATTTTATTATTTTTTGTAATTTAGTGTTTTTTTTTGTTCTTTAGTTTATTTTATTGTAATTAGTTTAATTTAATTTAGGTAATTAATTTATTTATAGTGTAGTGTTAGGTGTAATTGTTACTTAGGTTAGGGTTTATTTTACAGGTAAATGTGTACTTATTTTAGCTAGGTAGTTATTAAATAGTTAATAACTGTTTAATAACTATTCTACCTAGTTAAAATAAATACAATCTTGCCTGTAAAATAAAAATAAATCCTAAAATAGCTACAATGTAATTATTAATTATATTGTAGCTAGCTTAGGGTTTATTTTATAGGTAAGTATTTAGTTTTAAATAGGAATAATTTAGGCCTAGATTTGGAGTTTGGCGGTAGCCGTGAAAACCAGCATTAGAGGCTCCTAAAGCTGGTTTTAGGCTACCGCCGGTATTTGGAGTCATTAAAAAAAGGGTCTAACGCTCACTTTTCAGCCGCGACTTTTCCATACCGCAGATCCCCTTACGTCAATTGCGTATCCTATCTTTTCAATGGGATCTTTCTAACTCCGGTATTTAGAGTCGTGGCTGAAGTGAGCGTTAGAATTCTAACGACAAAACTCCAGCCGCAGAAAAAAGTCAGTAGTTAAGAGCTTTCTGGGCTAACGCCGGTTCATAAAGCTCTTAACTACTGTACTCTAAAGTACACTAACACCCATAAACTACCTATGTACCCCTAAACCGAGCCCCCCCCCCCACATCGCCGCCACTCGATTAAATTTTTTTAACCCCTAATCTGCCGACCGCCACCTACGTTATACTTATGTACCCCTAATCTGCTGCCCCTAACACCACCGACCCCTATATTATATTTATTAACCCCTAACCTGCCCCCCACAACGTCGCCGCCAGCTACCTACAATAATTAACCCCTAATCTGCCGACCGCCACCTACGTTATACTTATGTACCCCTAATCTGCTGCCCCTAACACCGCCGACCCCTATATTATATTTATTAACCCCTAATCTGCCCCCCTCAACGTTGCCTCCACCTGCCTACACTTATTAACCCCTAATCTGCCGAGCGGACCGCACCGCTACTATAATAAAGTTATTAACCCCTAATCCGCCTCACTCCCGCCTCAATAACCCTATAATAAATAGTATTAACCCCTAATCTGCCCTCTCTAACATCGCCGACACCTAACTTCAATTATTAACCCCTAATCTGCCGACTGGAGCTCACCACTATTCTAATAAATGTATTAACCCCTAAAGCTAAGTCTAACCCTAACACTAACACCCCCTAAATTAAATATAATTTTAATCTAACGAAATTAATTAACTCTTCTTAAATAAATTATTCCTATTTAAAGCTAAATACTTACCTGTAAAATAAATCCTAATATATCTACAATATAAATTATAATTATATTATAGCTATTTTAGGATTAATATTTATTTTACAGGTAACTTTGTATTTATTTTAACCAGGTACAATAGCTATTAAATAGTTAAGAACTATTTAATAGCTAAAATAGTTAAAATAATTACAAATTTACCTGTAAAATAAATCCTAACCTAAGTTACAATTAAACCTGACACTACACTATCAATAAATAAATTAAATAAAATACCTATAATTATCTACAATTAAACCTAACACTACACTATCAATAAATAAATTAAATACAATTCCTACAAATAAATACAATGAAATAAACTAACTAAAGTACAAAAAATAAAAAAGAACTAAGTTACAAAAAATAAAAAAATATTTACAAACATTAGAAAAATATTACAACAATTTTAAACTAATTACACCTACTCTAAGCCCCCTAATAAAATAATAAAGCCACCCAAAATAAAAAAATGCCCTACCCTATTCTAAATTACTAAAGTTCAAAGCTCTTTTACCTTACCAGCCCTGAACAGGGCCCTTTGCGGGGCATGCCCCAAGAAATTCAGCTCTTTTGCCTGTAAAAAAAAACATACAATACCCCCCCCCAACATTACAACCCACCACCCACATACCCCTAATCTAACCCAAACCCCCCTTAAATAAACCTAACACTAAGCCCCTGAAGATCTTCCTACCTTATCTTCATCATACCAGGTTCACCGATCGATCCAGAAGAGCTCCTCCGATGTCCTGATCCAAGCCCAAGCGGGGGGCTGAAGAGGTCCATGATCCGGCTGAAGTCATCATCCAAGCGGGAGCTGAAGAGGTCCATGATCCGGCTGAAGTCTTCATCCAAGTGGGAGCTGAAGAGGTCCATGATCCGGCTGAAGTCTTCTGTCAACGGCATCTTCAATCTTCTTTCTTTGGGAGCCATCATCTTCCATCCGACGCTGAACATCCTCTTCTACCGATGCCTACTCGCCGAATGACGGTTCCTTTAAATGACGTCATCCAAGATGGCGTCCCTCGAATTCCGATTGGCTGATAGGAATCTATCAGCCAATCGGAATTAAGGTAGGAATATTCTGATTGGATGATGGAATCAGCCAATCAGAATCAAGTTCAATCCGATTGGCTGATTGGATCAGCCAATCGGATTGAACTTGATTAATCCGATGTGTGTATATGTGCGTTTGTGTGTGTGTGTGCATGTGTGTATATATGCATGTGAATATGTATGTGTGTGTACATGTGTGTGCGTGCATGTGTGTATATGTGTGTGTGAATATGTATGTGTGTGTACATGTGTGTGCGTGCATGTGTGTATATGTGCATGTGCTTGTGAATATATATGTGTGTGTACATGTGTGTGCGTGCATGTGTATATATGTGTGTGTGAATATGTATGTGTGTTTTCATGTGTGTGTGTGCATGTGTGTATATGTGCATGTGCGTTTGAATATGTATGTCTGTGTACTTGTGTGTGTGTGCATGTGTGTATATGTGCGTGTGAATATGTATGTGTGTGTGTTTATGTGTGTATATGTACATGTGGTTGTGAATATGTATGTGTGTGTACATGTGTGTATATGTGCGTGTGAATATGTATGTGTATTTACATGTGTGTGTGTATGTGTGTATATGTGCATGTGCGTGTGAATATGTATCTGTGTGTACATGTGTGTGTGCATGTGTGTATATGTGCATGCGCATGTGAATATGTATGTGTGTGTACATGTGTGTGAGTGCATGTGTGTATATGTGCATGTGCATGTGAATATGTATGTGTTTGTGTACATGTGTGTGCGTGCATGTGTGTATATGTGCATGTGAATATGTATGTGTGTGTACATGTGTGTGTGTGCAAGTGTGTGCGTACATGTGTGTGTATATATGTGTGTGCGTGCATGTGTGTATATGTGCATGTGCGTGTGAATATGTATGTGTGTGTACATGTGTGTGCGTGCAAGTGTGTGCATGCATGTGTGTGTATATATGTGTGTGTACATGTGTGTGCGTGCATGTGTGTATATGTGCATGTGCGGTGAATATGTATGTGTGTGTATGCGCTTATGAGTGAGTGCCTGCTTGGCGTGCAAGTGTGTGTGTTTAGGAGAAACATTTTCAGCTAATAATACTATCACCTAGATTACGAGTTTTGCGTTAACAGGGGTGCGGTGCTAACGCTTAGTTTATGCTCACCGCTCACCTACAAACAACGCTGGTATTACAGGTTTTTTTAAACCCGGCGTTACTTGCAAAAAAGTGAGCATAGAGCAAAATTTAGCTCCACATCTCACGTCAATACCAGCGCTGCTTACGGTAGCGGTGAGCTGGCTAAACGTGCTCGTGCAAGATTTCCCCATAGGGATCAATAGGGCAGTTTCTGCTGAAATAAAACCTAACACCTGCAAAAAAGCAGCGTTCAGCTCCTAACGCAGCCTCATTGATTCCTATGGGGAAAATACATTTATGTCTACACCTAACACCCTAACATGAACCCCGAGTCTAAACACCCCCTATCTTGCACAAGCACGTTTTTGAGGCTGGCCGCGTCCGTAAGCAACTCTGGTATCGAGAGTTGCAGTGGCGTTAAATATGCTCTACGCTCCTTTTTTGGAGCCTAACGCAGCCATTCTGTGGACTCTCAATACCAGAGTTATTTTAAAGGTGCGGCCAGAAAAAAGCCAGCGTTAGATACGCGGGTCGTTACCGACAAAACTCTAAATCTAGTCGCTAGTTAATTGTAGTTATTTTATTTCGATTTATTTAAATTATTGTAATGATTTTTTTTAAAAACATATGGGCAGATACAGAAAACAACAATCTATCATTTATCTGTCTGTCTGTCTGTCTGCCCATCAGTCTGTCTATCAATATAAATGTTTGTCTATCGTTCCTTTTCTATATTTTTCTTTATATCAATCATATATTTTCTCAAATGATGAAGGTTACCTGAGGTAACATGAAAGGGAAGACAATAAATTCTTCTGTGGTTCTGGGTAAGAACAAAGATCCAACAGAAAACCTGATGCCAAAGGTAGTAGGAGGGTAGTATACTATCAGCTTGGTGTGGACCTTGGTAGAACCAAATATAAAGCAGGTTGCCAGTGTTTGTAGAGAAAAGAAGAAAACAGCATAACTTAAAAGGCCAAGTCATTGAGCAAGTTAACTCCAGCAATCATCTGTGCCACTTCAGAGAATATGGACTGTAGCACACATAATAATAATAATAATAGATTAGTTATCAAAAATATAACATACTTTTTTTTAATGAAAAATAAATTGCCTTTATGGCAGGTTTAGATATATTTAATTACAGGTGTTTGGATTGATCTATGTGTGCAGTAAAATAGTAACTGACATGTTTAAAAAAATGTTTTCCTAAACCATAGGGATATGTGGTACAAGTGTGTACATCTGTGTGTGCATATGTATGTGCATGTGTGTATATGTGCGTTTGTGTGTGTGCATGCATGTGTGTATATGTGCATGTGAATATGTATGTGTGTGTACATGTGTGTGCGTGCATGTGTGTATATGTGTGTGTGAATATGTATGTGTGTGTACATCTGTGTGTGCATATGTATGTGCATGTGTGTATATGTGCGTTTGTGTGTGTGCGTGCATGTGTGTATATGTGCATGTGAATATGTATGTGTGTGTACATGTGTGTGCGTGCATGTGTGTATATGTGTGTGTGAATATGTATGTGTGTGTACATCTGTGTGTGCATATGTATGTGCATGTGTGTATATGTGCGTTTGTGTGTGTGCGTGCATGTGTGTATATGTGCATGTGAATATGTATGTGTGTGTACATGTGTGTGCGTGCATGTGTGTATATGTGCATGTGAATATGTATGTGTGTGTACATGTGTGTGCGTGCATGTGTGTATATGTGTGTGTGAATATGTATGTGTGTGTACATGTGTGTGTGTGTGCATGTGTGTATATGTGCATGTGCTTGTGAATATGTATGTGTGTGTACATGTGTGTGCGTGCATGTGTGTATATGTGCATGTGAATATGTTTGTGTGTGTACATGTGTGTGCGTGCATGTGTGTATATGTGCGTGTGAATATGTATGTGTGTGTACATGTGTGTGCGTGCATGTGTGTATATGTGCATGTGCTTGTGAATATGTATGTGTGTGTACATGTGTGTGCGTGCATGTGTATATATGTGTGTGTGAATATGTATGTGTGTTTTCATGTGTGTGTGTGCATGTGTGTATATGTGCATGTGCGTTTGAATATGTATGTCTGTGTACTTGTGTGTGTGTGCATGTGTGTATATGTGCGTGTGAATAAGTATGTGTGTGTGTTTATGTGTGTATATGTACATGTGGTTGTGAATATGTATGTGTGTGTACATGTGTGTATATGTGCGTGTGAATATGTATGTGTATTTACATGTGTGTGTGTATGTGTGTATATGTGCATGTGCGTGTGAATATGTATCTGTGTGTACATGTGTGTGTGCATGTGTGTATATGTGCATGCGCATGTGAATATGTATGTGTGTGTACATGTGTGTGAGTGCATGTGTGTATATGTGCATGTGCATGTGAATATGTATGTGTTTGTGTACATGTGTGTGCGTGCATGTGTGTATATGTGCATGTGAATATGTATGTGTGTGTACATGTGTGTGTGTGCAAGTGTGTGCGTACATGTGTGTATATATGTGTGTGCGTGCATGTGTGTATATGTGCATGTGCGTGTGAATATGTATGTGTGTGTACATGTGTGTGCGTGCATGCATGTGTGTGTATATATGTGTGTGTACATGTGTGTGCGTGCATGTGTGTATATGTGCATGTGCGGTGAATATGCATGTGTGTGTATGCGCTTATGAGTGAGTGCCTGCTTGGCGTGCAAGTGTGTGTGTTTAGGAGAAACATTTTCAGCTAATAATACTATCACCTAGATTACGAGTTTTGCGTTAACAGGGGTGCGGTGCTAACGCTTAGTTTATGCTCACCGCTCACCTACAAACAACGCTGGTATTACAGGTTTTTTTAAACCCGGCGTTACTTGCAAAAAAGTGAGCATAGAGCAAAATTTAGCTCCACATCTCACGTCAATACCAGCGCTGCTTACGGTAGCGGTGAGCTGGCTAAACGTGCTCGTGCACGATTTCCCCATAGGGATCAATAGGGCAGTTTCTGCTGAAATAAAACCTAACACCTGCAAAAAAGCAGCGTTCAGCTCCTAACGCAGCCTCATTGATTCCTATGGGGAAAATACATTTATGTCTACACCTAACACCCTAACATGAACCCCGAGTCTAAACACCCCCTAATCTTACACTTATTAACCTCTAATCTGCTCCCCCCGACATCGCTGACACCTGTATTATATTATTAACCCCTAATCTGCCGCTCCGGGCACCGCTGCCACCTACATTATACTTATGAACCCCTAATCTGCTACCCCCAACATCGCCAACACCTACATTATATTTATTAACCCCTACTCTGCCGGCCCCCATTGTCGTCGCAACCTACCTACAATTATTAACCCCTAATCTGCCACCCTCAACGTTGCCGCCACTATAATAAAGTTATTAACCCTAAATCTAAGTCTAACCCTAAACCTAACCCCCCTAACTTAAATATAATTTAAATATATCGAAATAAAATAACTACAATTAACTAAATAATTCCTATTTAAAACTAAATACTTCCCTATAAAATAAACTATAAGATAGCTACAATATAACTAATAATTACATTATAGCTATTTTAGGATTTATTTTTATTTTACAGGCAAGTTTGTATTTATTTTAACTAGGTACAATAGTTATTAAATAGTTATTAACTATTTAATAGCTACCTAGCTAAAATAAGTACAAATTTACCTGTAAAATAAACCCTAACCTAAGTTACAATTACACCTAACACTACACTATAAATGAATTAATTACCTATATTAAATTAAACTAATTACAATTAAATAAAAGAAACTAAAGTAAAAAAAAAAACACTAAATTACAAAAAATAATAAAATAATTACAAGATTTTTAAACTAATTACACCTATTCTAATCCCCCTAATAAAATTAAAAGCCCCCAAAGTAAAAAAGCCCTACTCTATACTAAATTACAAATAGCCCTTAAAAGGGTCTTTTGCAGGGCATTGCCCCAAATTAATCAGCTCTTTTACCTTTTACAATACCCCCCAACATTAAAACCCACCACCCACACACCCAACCCTACTCTAAAACCCACCCAATCCCCCTTTAATAAAACCTAACACTACCCCCTTGAAGATCACCCTACCTTGAGACGTTTTCATCCAACCGGGCAGAAGTAGACCTCCAGACGGCCAGAAGTCTTCATCTGATCCGGGCAGAAGAGGACCTCCAGAGGGGCAGAAGTCTTCATCGTCTTAACTATTTAATAACTATTGTGCCTAGTTAAAATAAATACAAACTTGCCTGTAAAATAAAAATAAATCCTACAATAGCTACAATGTAATTATTAATTATATTGTAGCTAGCTTAGGGTTTATTTTATAGGTAAGTATTTAGTTTTAAATAGGAATAATTTAGTTAATTGTAGTTATTTTATTTTGATTTATTTAATTATATTTAAGTTAGGGGGGGGGTAGGTTTAGGGTTATACTTAGATTTAGGGGTTAATACATTTAATATAGTGGTGGCGACGTTGTGGGCGGCAGATTAGGGGTTAATAAATGTAGGTAGGTGTCTGCGATGTTAGGGACGGAAGATTAGGGGTTAATAAAATGTAACTAGTGTTTGCGAGGCGGGAGGGCGGAGGTTTAAGGGTTAATATATTTATTACAGTGGCGGAGATGTCCAGTCGGCAGATTAGGGGTTAAAAATTTTAATTAAGTGTTTGCGGTTTGGGGGGGGGCCTTGGTTTAGGGGTTATTAGGTAGTTTATGGGTGTACTTTTTAGCACTTTTGTTATGAGTTTTATGTTACGGCGTTAGCCCATAAAACTCTTAACTACTGACTTTAAAATGCGGTAGGAGTCTTGACAGGAGAGGCTGTACCACTCACTTTTTCCAAGACTTGTAATACCGGCGTTAGGAAAATCCCATTAAAAAGATAGGATACGCAATTGACGTAAGGGGATTTGCGGTATGCTCAAGTCACGGAAAAAAAGTGAGCTGTACACTTGTACCTGCCAGACTTGTAATACCAGCGGGCGTTAAAAAGCAGCGTTGGGACCTCTCAACGCTGCTTTTTAAGGCTAACGCAAGACTCGTAAACTAGTAGCAAAAAAGCTGTTGGGTTTAACTGTTTACTTTTTGAAGATCCCTTTTGTGCCCTAACACTTTTTTTTGCCAGTTCCATGCCCATTTCTACCAGTAATATGGCTAAATATTACATTTGTACATTTGTTGCCCAATATTTTGTACTAGCACAGCAAACATTAGATCTAAGACCAGATGCATACCCCAACAACCCTTTTTCATAACTATGTGTTCCACATTGGCCCTAAGATAGTCGCATGCCACTTGAAGCCCTCTTCCCTTATCACTGTTGCAGTTCACATGTATGTGGTATTTTGTCTTACTCTATACCACTTGTCTAAGCTGGGAAGGGTGACAGGAAGAAGACAGTGCAGAGCCTGGCAGCACCATCAGCAGAGTAGATAGAAAGTTACATTGAAAGATGTGGAAGTGCTGGTACACACAACAGAGAGGAGTGTACTAGTTTCAGTACACACAGTGAGGGTGCAACACAGCCCCAGCACTCCCCAACACCACAATAGAGCTACCACCACTATCTAGCTACAACTACCTTTTCTTTTTAACTAATTATAGAGTAGAGGAGCCTGAAAATTTAGCTCTCTTTAAATTATCTATAAATATTTCAAATGCTAAGCTTGAAATTTGTAGGCTGACCATATTGCTGCTTTAAAATGGGACAGATATAAAAAAAATACATTTGCCAGGGTTCTTATAATGGAACATTATTCAAAACAGCCCTGACATATGTATTTTTCATATGTGTCCCTTTTTAAAGCGGCAATATGGTCAACCTAGATATTTGGGTATTACAATAGAAATTTAAATTTAAATTTGCAAAGCTCATTCTCCCTTTTGCTTGAAGTATTATTTTCAAATGTCATAGTATCAGATAAGATTTACATGAGCTGGGGTTTTCAAGTAAAACATCATCCAAAATAATATATGTGCATCAAATAAACCAAGTTAAAACTTTCAATCAATACCCATAGTTGTGCAACCCTTGGCTTGAGTCTTACATATGGTGTGTCTGACCACATGCCAAAGATATATGAAAATCTCTATTTCTCATAAAGTTAACTCCAATAGCTATTAAGCTAATGTAATGAGATATAGGCAAATTTGATTTTAAAATAATAGTAAAATCAATATTGATGGAAATGGGGGGCGGAGCCAGCAGCCGATGGAGTCAGTCGCATGTTCCCTGAGCTCCTAGGCCATAATTATATAAATTGCCTAAATATTGGATTAAAATGATCTAGACTTTACTACTATTTTTATGGAAGTACATGCTGACTATCTCAAGCTTTAAGAGAGGGAAAGAGTGACGTATAGGAGATTTATCGCTAGTATACCTTCTTCACATTCGCCACGTGGAGGTGCCGAATACTATATACACTCTACAGATACGGCCAACATGGAGGCCTTACAAACTTGGGAGCAACGTACACAACTACTCTTGGAGAATCATTTTAAAGATATGAAGGATGATATTCTATCGCTTCTTGCTTCCCTAACAATCCAGGAGTTTCGGCGCACTGACCATATGCTGACAGGTAACAGTAACAACCTTAAGGAGAGACCGGTTGTCAAACATCAGGAGACCGCTCGGGAAACTACTCCCTCAATACTAGTGGGTATTATAAATAGTCAGCCACTGGAGTCGTCTTTACCTATCGCTATCACGAACTCTCTACCCGCCCAAGACCCGCAAGGCACAGAGACCGGAGATACGACGGATCATGATAGGGACTTGCAGGCGGCTCCTGGCCTTCGGAGCTACAGGGTAGAGCAAGTAACGCTACTGACGGCACCAGATGTCTCAAGCGTTACAGAGAGAACCTTAAACCACACGACCGGAGCCCTAGTTGTTTGCACCAGGACGCACTTAGCAGACCCCTTCCTGCTGACTATACAGGAAAACGTGGACCCCAGTGAGCTGTCAGGCATAAGAGGCGCATTGAGTTTTCATAAGGAGGAAGCTGCTGATCTGCGTGCATCAGAGCCCACACATTATCCCTCACCTACGGATCTCCCAAAGTCGAGCTCGAGAGATACAGTGCTCGTGTCACTTTCCTCCTTACCTCTTAGGAATACTCCTGCTGACCCAGAAACCGGAGTGGGGTAGAAAGTTTAACACTACAATGTCCATTAGGCTTCAGCGGACTGTATTAATAAACGGATACCAAGTATTACAGCTCCCTGGGTAAAATAGTTTTTTTCTTTCTTCTGCAGCAAAGCCACGTAGGTCTTTAGTGACCCTTTTTACTTTACCATCGACAGACTGCCTTGGGTAATAGTAAAGTGACAGACCCGCTATGATGTTAGTTGACTTTAATATGGAAGCCTGGATACTACTGCAGATATTTGAGTGTCTTATTGAGTTTATATATTTGCACAAATTGCTTTGTTTTTTTGCTTCAGTGTATGATGTTTATCTTATACATAGTTTATATAGTCTCATATATCCTCTAAGTTTTCACATTTTCCAGTTAAGAGACATTCATATAACCAGCCTAATTATGTTAAAGTTTAAAAGCATATATTTACGTGTGAACATAATTTTCTGCAATAGTGGTTCCCTATCCTATCATGGCTAACACTATTGCTTAAAGGGCCACTAAACCCAAAAATTTTCTTTCATGATTCAGATAGAGAATAGAAATTTAAACAACATTACAATTTACTTCCATTATTTATTTTGCTTCATTTTTTAAATATCCTCAGTTGAAGAAAAAGCAATGCACATGGTGAGCCAATCACACGATGCTTCTATGTGCAGCAACCAATCAGCAGCTAGTGAGCATATCTAGATATGCTTTTCATCAAAGAATATCAAGAGAATAAAACAAATTAGATAATATAAGTAAATTAGAAAGATGTTTAAAATTGCATTCTCTTTCTAAATCATAAAAGAAAAAATGTGGGTGGAATGTCCCTTTAATGTTTTTGACCCGCATTTCTGCTTTAGCTCTTTAAGTTCTCAGTAACTGTGCCAATGTATAACACCATTTACTCGAGGTATTAAGATGAGTGCTTTGCAATCTTATTCTCCAGTTTGTTTGTTACACACCAAAAGTACTTATTGAAATTTACCCTCACTGTCAGCATTTTACTATTGCCAATTCAACTGCAGGGCTAAACATTTGTTACCTTAAAGGGCTAACTGCACCAGGTCTAGATTGTGATGAATGGACTTATGGTATGTTTGACCACGATCCTAATTTCTCTCCAAGCATTTACTTTCCTTGAGAAGCTTAAAGGCATTTGCTGCACTATACATGAGTAACTGGCAGCTGCTGTGTTTAGGGGCTCAGGTTTGCTTCTTGAAATGTGGCGTGGGTTGAGACTTGCCTTGCACAAGGTGATCAGAGATGGACTCTCAGAACTGCTTAACTTTATGTATATGTTTTACAGTTGACATTAATATTTGTTATTTCTAACACATGCACGTTGAATGAAAAGTTTAATATACAGGTTCCACAAAATACTATGCTATCACAGACCTTCCGTAGGTATACCTAACTGTCTTCATGCAAATTTTTTGACTAAGTTTGTTAATGTTTTATAGAGTGGGATATCAAACTTTGTTTTAATATAGGCCAATTAGTTTGCATTGTAGGGTGACAGCACTGTTTGTACGCCTTATTATACTTTATTTACTAGCTTCTTATTGTTTACACCTATTGGGAAATAGCATTCAAATATTTAATTACATATTCCTTCATGTTTGCGGGCTTTCATATTGCTTGAATAAGTATGGAGCGGAGGTGAGATTTGTGTGTATGGCGTCTCGCTGCCGGCGGCCGGGGCAGCGTGATGCCTATATTTAACAGGTTCATAGCTCCACAGCATAGTTCCAGACATGGTCTTATACCACAATGCATATCAATATCCATGAGCAGTGCCCTACCTTGTTGCTATATGCCCAACTCTCAGATTTTCCCCTGGTATCCTACCTATAATTGATGTAAAACAATGGCAAACTCATGTGTATTCTGTATTGCTACTGTGGGATTGTAGCTCAGAAACGCTGTAACTATACTACTGACTAATATCTATCTTATACAGAGGAGGTTTATTCGTACATGTGTAATGTTCTGTTCATATGTCTCTTGTCACCTCCTATTAGCATTTATATAGAAGCTCAATAGCTACCCACATACCAGTTATATTCTGCCCTTTACTCTAATCTCCCACAAACCTGTTTTTAACATCATTATCTGCATGTTTACAGTTACAGTTCTTTTATGTTTCTTATTTTAAAGGCCAATCGCTTAATCTTCTTGTTTTGTAAAAGCCTTGTGAGGTGCACATACTAATTAGGTCTATAAACATTGTACGACTGTTCTACCTACATATCTTGACCTGGTAGCAGTTGGGCTATTATAGTGATTATATAGATTTCCATGTCACAGCTTGTGGAGTTTAGCCTTCACGACACTAGTGCTTGTATGGCTTTATTTTACACATCGTTCAGTATTTTGAGTTGACTGCAATTATAGGGTGTACCCCACATACCACAATTACTGGGTAAGACATGATTAACGTTAAGTACCTATGACAAGAGGAGCTCTGGTTAAACATACATAATGACCTCCGTACCCCCCCATATTATAGTACTCAGGATAGGCTGGATTCATCCTGAGTCCTTAAAGCGGTTTCTCTCGTAACAAAACCGCAATTAACCTATGGTCTTAATATTCATATCTCTACGTATTATATATAAGCAATATTGTGTTCACAAAATTTCAGCTATTCCAATAATTGCATTATCCAGAACTAATATTGTTAAAAGTCTGCATTTTTATATAAGAGATACTAGTTGGTGTTAACAATGTAATATTTTTTTCTTACTTCTTTTTGGTTGCTCTACCTTAGAGCTTATTGCTCATTTACTATATCTTCATAGATTATAGAATATATATGTATTATGTGAGCTTTATTTCTAATTGTTGCAAAATGAAGAAAAAAGATTTGAAAATATGAGGTTCACTCTATGCACACTTTCAACTATCCTATGATGTAATCAGTATGATTGTATAATACTTCTCTCAAGACATCTGATGTGATTCCTATTTCTGTGTCATTGCAGTGGTTGATGTTTTGTTTATATTTTATTGTATATCAAACCTCAATAAAAAAAATTATTATAAAAAAAAAAAAAATATTGGTGGAAATGTAATTTTAATATGGCTTTTAAATTGGTGCAATTATATAAAATATTAAGTTGCAACTATTTAAAAAAATAATAATGTTCTATAACTATACAAATTATCATGTAATAAAACAATTGTAAATAGAGAATTCCTCTCAACGATACAGTAAGTTCAATTCAAGTAATAATAATAATAATAATAATAATAATAATAATAATAATAATAATAATATTTATAAATATCATAAATACAATACAGTTTGCCTAATTACGTAGAAGGAAAACTCAGAGCAAGTCAAAGATGCAGTGAGGCAGCAGTAGTCAAGCTGTTAATACATTTATTCATAGATTATAAATAGTTGAAGAAGCAGTAAAGCAGTAGTAGTCAAGCTGTTAATAAAAGCATACACACAGTTTGTAATAGTTTAAGGAATATAGCTGTAGCGTAAACACTGTGATGCAATCTATGACTATTAAGCAACATTAAAGGAAAATTGTACCCAAATAATCTAAATCTGCATATAAAGTCTTAGGGCCTGATTCTTTAAAGCTCTCTGGTCTATCAAGATTCTATAAGATGCTTAGGGCCAGATTACAAGTGGAGCACTAATTAACTCACCCACTTGAGCGCTAATTGCACTAGAAGTAAGCTTTTTGCGCGCGTCGGGTTGCGCTCATGTTATGAGTTGAAAGTAAACTGTTTTCGCCCGCTCGCAAACCCAATAAGCGCAAAATGCCGAACTTAGAATATCATGTGTTTCACTTTTTTCAAGTGTATAATGAACAGCAGGTTTGTTTTGCCGCTTACACACATGGCTTATCCTCAGCCATATATCAAAAGACTCCAACTTAAATGCACTTCCAGCAAGATATTGGTTAGGAATCAAAAAAGGTTGTGTTAGCCAATGACAAATGTGTTTCACCCCCTAGTGCAATTCATGCTGGGGCTTCGTCAGGGCTCTGATCATTGCTACTTAGATTCCATATTTAAATCCTAAAAGGCCCTTCCTACTTTATTGATTCCCATTATCTTAAAGGGACATTTCCTTAACACCATTTCCCTCATATACTAGTCTGCAAGAGTCCCTTTTCATTATTCTTATATTTAATCTCCATGCCTATACAATTAGTTTTACACTACTAAACCAATGTTTTCTATCAAATCACTTCTAAGAAAATTTTCCTTAATACATGTTTAAAGGGAAACTTTACATCTTACAGTAGAACTTTTCAATTTTATCACCCCTGTTTCATTGCAAACTTAAAGGCATACACGCTCTCAGTTCCAATATACAAAACTATACATTGCTTATCTCCATATGATCCCTTGTCCACAAGTGGATAGAGTCAAAAATATAAACTTTGTTAAAACCCAATACAAAAGACAAATTTAGGCAAATTTTTAATAGAAGGTTATAAAGCTATAACTCCTCTTGTGGAGACCATCGCACCTAGATTTTTAAAGAAGATCTATACTGTTTTATTCTAAACCATATATTATCATATAAAATATTTACAAGAAACAAGCATAATCACTTTTTTCATTTAGCCCTAGGGGATATTTTGTTTTCAGGTTATTTATCCACCTAGCCTCCTTTTGTAGGAGACATTTATCTATGTCACCACCTCTATTATGAGTGTTACCCTTATCTATGCCCATGAATCTCAGAGACACAAGGTCATTATCATGATACTTAGCAAAATGTCTAGCGACATTGGTATTTCTATTAAAGATAATGTCATCCCAGTGTTCCTGAATCCTGTCCTTTAGAATTCTCTTGATTTCCCCTACATAGAAACAGGGACAATCACGGTGTAACAACTACTGAGTCACAATTAATGAAGAATCTTATTATATATTCTCTATCTCTATTACCTGTGAATTGTTGGCTTTCTTCATAAATGGACCATAAACACTTTTTCCACAGAGGAAATTTCATTTTTAACCCGTTCTTCCTCAACCAATCCACCATTGAGGGACTTATTTCATATCTACTGCTGACTAGTTTGTCTCTGAGACTTGGGGCTTTTCTGGCTGTTAGAAGTGAATCATTTTTTATTGTTTCTTTAACCTTCTCATCTAGGTGCAAACTGTGCCAATTCTTTTTAAGCACTTGCCTTATGTTTTCTCATTGATAACTGTATTTGGTGATAAATCTCACATCCTTTACCTTATTAGTGTACAGCAAAACATATTTTTCTGTTTTTCTTGCTCTGGAATAAGCCCGGTTAATGAATTTCAGCAAACAACTGAAAAAGCACCAAGTACTGCAAAATATTAGAAATATTCTTGAAAGATTACATGCAAAAAAATAATAATAAATGCAACAGAATCATAATATATTTAGAAGCAAAATAAATTACATTCCAAGCTTTATGTCATATTCCTACTTTTCTGCAGGTAGAATCTTTCTGTAAACAATGTGTCCAAATGTCCAAAGACAGCAAAAACGTTTCTCCTTACTATGCAGCTCCCTTTTAAATCACTGGTGTGATATCGGTGAAATGATGTACACTTTAGGACTAGAAAAAAGAAAGCATGGAGCGCAGAGGGAAAAACAGAAAAACCATCATGGTGCAATATATCCAAATAAAACAAATATATTTATTGTATACACAAAAAAACAAACTCACAAGTGAGACCTCAAACAACGTGAGGTATGTATTAAGTGTTGGTACAGGTGACTCCTAACTCTGCACTGGAGTGCTCCTTATATCCCCAGACCTTCCTGTCTGCAGAAGCAACTGTCCGATGACACGTATAGAGATATATGGGCGAGATCTATTACCCCAGAGCAGGTCCCTCATCCAGAATGGCAAACCTGTGTTGCCGGGCCGGCAACGGTTCCTCACAGACCGGAAGAGGTTTAGCGTCACAGTACGTGTGTGTGAGCGTGGCCTTACGTGTTTCACGGGACTCCTCCCGCTTTGTCAGAGGCTGTGCCTGCTCCTCTTGTCTCACTCTATTTAACCATAGATGCTCAGTGACGTGATCATATGTGTAATATGAAGACTTCAGTGCTGATCAGTCACATAACATACTAATGTGATTACTTTTAGTGCGAGAAAATAACGAGCTCCTTACAGTCATTCTTAGCTCTTCTTACAATAGGAAGGGGTTACACATATATATATTTACAAAGCATAACAAAAAATGATTTACAATACTTAATTCATTTGCATAAAAATACATAGCCTTATTACCTGAACCTCTTGTTGTAGTCTGGATTTTATATTCTATTTCCACAGGAGTATATATGATTCCATATCCAGCATATATGTACATGATGTGTTACATGAAAATACTAGTTCATACAGATATAATTTACTTTAAAAGAATCATACTATTTCATCAAATTAAAGGGCCATAATACCCAAATGTTTAAACACTTGAAAGTGATGCAGTATAGCTGTAAAAAGCTGACTAGAAAATATCTCCTGAACATCTCTATGTAAAAAAGAAAGATATTTTACCTCAAAGGTTTCTCAGTAGCCACCTCCCATTGTAAAGGATTTCTAAGCAGCATATTAGTATGTCTTATTTCTTTATTGCTCCCTCAATCTTTTTGGATGCCCTATTATATTTTGTAACTAGTTTTACCGCACGTTTTTGACCAGTCTCCTCCCATTCCATTTTTTGTTTATTATCAAGTAAGGCGCTTCTGTCCATTCTTTCAACCTTTTCATATGCCCCTTTCACCATATATTCGGGGTATCCTTTGGCTAAAAACCTATTACTAAAGGTTTTTGACTCACTCAAGAAGTCCTGTCTCCTAGAGCAATTACGTTTAGCTCTTTGAAATTGCCCAAGAGGAATATTACGTATCCACTTCTCGTGATGTCCGCTTTGAGCATGTAAATACCCATTAGTATATGTGGGTTTCCGATAGAGCTTGGTATAAATTTCACCACTCTCTTGGGCAATCTCAAGATCTAAAAATGTAATTTTATCCTTATTATGTTCCATAGTAAATTTAAGGTTCAGCATATTCATATTGATATATTTTAAAAAATCATTTAAACAACAACCTCTCCTTGCCATATAATGAGCACGTCATCAATGTAGCGATACCATTTTATGATGTTCTCCTTATAAGGATTATCTGCATTATAAATATACAGATCCTCCCACCACCCCATGTAAAGATTTGCATAATTCGAGGCAAATTTTGTACCCATCGCGGTACCTGTCTTTTGGATATAATATCTGTTTTCAAACATAAAATAGTTTCTTGTTAAAATAAACCTAATAGACTTTTCTAAAAAACATTTTTGGGTATTGTTAATAAAACCACACTTCTCCAAAAAATAACTAACAGCTGTAATCCCCAGGTCATGGAGTATGGAAGTATATAATGAACTCACATCCATCATGACCCATAAATAGTTATCTTGCCATACAGTGCCTTCCAATAGTTTTAAAATGTGTGGAGTATCTCGCACAAAAGATTTTAAAACTGGAACCAGTGGTTTGAGGATATGATACACATATTCTGATAGTTTTGTGGTCAATCCACCCATCCCAGACACTATAGGCCTCCCTGACGGGTTAGCTAACCCCTTATGGATTTTGGGAAGGTGATAGAAAATTGGTAGTACTGTATTGACCACTTCTAAAAATTTGTATTCAATATTATTCAATACACTTCTCTCTTTCCCTTCCAAAATCACCCCCTTATATTCTTCCTGGAAGTCGTAAGTGGGATCCTTGCCTAAAACCTTATAGGTTGTGCACTACAAATCACTACATAGTTGTCATCCTCTAATGCTTTTAATGCTCTTTGTCCCCCTCTATAAAGATTTTTTGGATTAGTTTTAAATGTCCTATCATGATTACAAATGGACCTAATCTCTTGTTCTAAAAGTGCCTCAAAAACCGGTATAAAGTTTCCTTTTGACTTAGTGGGATAAAAGGTGGACTTCTTTTTTAGTGTGGTGTGACAAATGGGAATACTTCTAGCTTCCTCTTCTAATTCTTGTAACACATTAATCATTTCTGCATCATCCAAATGTTCTAAATTGCTACCTTCCATAGCTCGTCCTTCTAAAATATTTAATGACTCATCTAGGGCTACAGTCTCATCCATAGACTTAGATACTATCTCACCATTATTTAGATTAAAATGCCTTATCAGGGTGAGTTTTCTAATAAGTTTCTTCGTATCTATAAATAACTCAAACTCTTTTGGAGTATTTTCTGGGACAAACGAGAGACCTCTCCTTAGAAGTGTAATTTCATCATTTGTCAATACCTTAGATGAGATATTAAAGATCTCTTGCCCATATTCTCTCAGGAATTCCTTTCTCTGCCTTTTTGTTCCTTGGCTCTATGTGCCACTCCTCCTCTACAGCCTCATCTCCATTTCCTAGCCCTCTTTTCGGTCTCCTATTCCCTCCCTGAGGTGTTCCATCTAGACGATACCCTAAAAAACGATCCTGCACCTGTTCTTTTTTATGGGGAAAATACCCCCCTATATTGGCACCTTGTTCCCTTCTAGGATCTCCTAGTCTCTCTGTCCCCCCATTTCCTCTCCAATTATTTTCCTTCGGTCTAGCTCCTAAAAATGCTGCACCATAATGAGTGTTGTATTGTCTTGATGTGTACCCCCTATTCTCCTCACTTCTATTGGTATTATTTATTATAGTTTCCTTTATATCCCAGAGGGCTTTCAAATCATCCTACATGCTCCATTACTCAATGATTATTTCCCCTCTCTCTATTATCATTATTATTACCATTGTTATTTTTAGTTTTATTATTGTTCTTATTTTTATTATTATTTTTGTAGTTGTTGTTATTCGTTTTCTTTTGTTGTTTTGGTTGACCATTAATATGATGCCTTTTGTCATGCGTTATCTCTTCATTTTCTGAAGGTAGTTCTTCTATGGGGCTTCCCTCTTCTGTTATATTGTTATTACCACTATCATATAGTAAACTATTTAATTTCTCTTTCTTACTTTTAATGATTTCTAGCTCAAATTGTTTAATGGATGCTCTATTTCTCTCATCCAGTTCTTTATACAGTACATCATCCCTATGCTCATTTAAAACAGTCTCAATTTGGATTATTTCCTTCGTCAAATTCTTCACTTTCTTATCCCTATATCCAGAGGCGTAACTAGAAACCACAGGGCCCAGGTGCAAGAATCTAAGAAGGGGCCCCCCACTGCCCCTCCCCCCCCCCAAAAAAGGGTGAATTTAATACATTTTTTTTTTACATTTTACACAGAAAAAAATGTGAATCAGATTACATGTCTGCAAAAGGAGGTACCCTGTGCCCACAGTCTGTGAGATGGTCTGACCCCCTATTACTGTATATATATATATATATATATATATATAGTGACACTATTTAACCCCCAGTACTGTATAAAGTAAGTTAGTGACACAGTCTGTAATCTGCCGGTGAGATGGCTGGCCTGACCCTACCCGCCCAGTACTTTATAAAGTGACCACAGTAGTCAGTGACATGGTCCACTGTATAGTGAGACTGTTTACCCCCCGCACCCCCCCCCCCATGCTGTAGTAACAAGGTCTGTAATTTGCTGGTTCCACAAACATACACACATACATACATGCATAAATACACACACAGTCACATACATACACACACACATAAACACCAATGGGTAAAACAGAAACACTAACCCCTGTAGTCATGTCACACTCACATGATATCAGTGCAGGCAGTGGTAGGTTAACGTTTTTTATTTAAAAAAAAAAAAAAAAAAAAATATTTTTTTAAGCTGGGCCCCCACCCTCAGGGGCCCAGTCGCACCTGCGACCTCTGCACCCCCTGTAGTTTCGCGCCTGCCTATATCTCTTTAGTATTGACAAATGCATTTGTTTGAATAACCTCTCTTTTTAAACCTGTCCTTTATTTTTACAGCATGTTCCTCAAATCTAGTTATGGAAGAACAATTTCAAGGTGGCTGGATGTGCATTGCTTGCTTCTAAGATGCTATTAGTTGCATTATTTCACTCTCCATAGCGCTGCCATTACGAGTTACTGAAAAGCCTGCTTGTGCGTACAATATGGTGGCTTTAAACTCCATACCCCACAAAAGTCAGGGCCACTTTGACGTGCTCATGCACGCTTTCCCCCATAGACATCAATGGGGAGAGAGTCTTAGATAAAAACACCTAAAATGCGGAATTAAAAATCTCTGTCACGCAGCCCCATTGATGTCTATGGGGGGGGGGGGGAAAGTTATATTTAAACCTAACACCATAACAAATAACCCCAAGTCTAAACATCCATAATCTGCCGCCCCCGACATTGCCGACACTAATAACACCTAAATAAAGTTATTAACCCTATTCCGCCGCTCCCTGTCATTGCTGACACTATAATAAAGTTATTAACCCCTATTCCGAAGCTCCCCGACATCACCACCACTAAATAAACCTATTAACCCCTAAACCTCCACCCCCACATCGCCGCTACTAAATAAACCTATTAACCCCTAAACCGCCAGTCCCCCACATCGCAAAACACTAAATTAAACTATTAGCCCCTAAACCTAAAACCTTAAAATTAAATTACAATATAACTATTTTAAAATAAATAAAAACCTGTGAAATATAAATAAACCTAACATTAAACTATAAATAACCTTACATTACTATTCTAATAACTTAACTTGCCTGTCGTGGTAATGTGTTGTGCTTATTATGCCATTACCTGACATTATATGCTGGAACTTATTGCATTAAGTTTTGCTGTTGTTGTTTAACAATCTCTGCTTGCTTACGTAACAATTGTTCTTTGCTATACTGATCACTACTCTGAGGCTGACTCCTCCTCCAAGCCATCCGGAAATCATTGCAAGTGTTTTAAACTGTTCCTCGCAGTCTCAGTAAGGAAGATTTACTTCTCAAAACGAATTGCAATCTACAGCTCAGGTACTGTTTTCTATGTGACTATTTATTTGGCCATAATAATAGTGAGCATACAAGGATAGCTATTCAAACTCACACTTACTTTTACTAAGAGAGTCTGATATCCACACATTGATTCACATTTCTGCAGTTTATATAAAATTAGTACTGCCTTTAATTTCATAACAACTTGCATAGTAACTATTGTTTAGTTGCTATTTCACTATATAATATCTGATATTCACTTACGTCATAGTGAATATTCTCAATATAGTGATACAAACTTTTATTAAAAAGATGCAAAACAGAATGAGAAGCAGTCTGCCAGGAACGAACAGCAGCATCAATAGCTTGTTCTATGGCCCGGTAGTAGCTTCTTTCTGCCCAATTGTGCTCTTCACAGAGGAAAACTTTCCTGTACTATATCAGTCTGATCCCGCCGACATGGTCAGTCCAGCCCCGAAATACCAGGCAATTCTCCTCTGAACAAGGAACATGACAACCCCAGACGATCGTAAACTTTCCTGTAAATATCAGTCTGATCCCGCCGACATGGTCAGTCCAGCCCCGAAATACCAGGCAATTCTCCTCTGAACAAGGAACATGACAACCCCAGACGATCGTTTCGGCCTCCTTTGGGCCTCGTCAGTGAGGTGCAGCCATATCCCTCTAAGCACATTGGGCAAGGAGTCCACGTCTGGTTTCCCCATCACCCTTAGGGAGACTATCCCCAGGGTTATATTTACATATGCAAAACAGAATGAGAAGTAGTCTGCCAGGAATGAACAGCAGCATAAATAGCTTGTTCTATGGCCCAGTTGCCACCTGATAGTAGCTTCTTTCTGCCCAATTGTGCTTTTCACAGAGGAAAACATTTTTTTTTTATTAAAAAGAATTTGTTAAATCTGCAGCTGAGATCCACTATCATATAAAGTCACTTTTGAATATCATTACAGATATCTTCCCTATGCCCTGTTCATGAATCTGTCCTATGGATAGTAATCCCTTCTCCCCCTCTGCTGTCTTGTCTGATACCTCCTCTCTTCAATAGATTAACTTTTTATCTCTCTTTCTACCTCCTCTCCTCCTCCATCTCCTGTAGTACCTCTCTGAAAATTGATGTCACATGCACATTTTGTCCTTCCCCCTCTATATTCGAATTAGCAAATAGAATGAGAGCTGCTTAAATCCTATTGGCTGATTTAAACAGCCAATAGGATTTTAGACGCCCTAATTCCTATTGGCTGATTCAAATTTTTCAGCCAATAGGAATGCAAGGGACGCCATCTTGAATCGCGTCCTTAGCATTGAAGATTCCGTGTATGGCGGCAAAAGTATGAAGAGGATGCTCTGCGCCGGATGTCTTCAAGATGGACCCACTCCGCGCCAGCTGGATGCTTATCAAAGAGGCTATCTGGATGAAGACTTCTTGCCACCTGGATGAGGACTTCGCCGACTGGATGAACATCATTCAAGCGGGACTTCAAACATTGTAAGTTTGGTCGTCAGGGGGTTAGTGTTAGATTTTTTTAGGAATTTATTGGGTGGATTTTATTTTTTAGTTTAGGGTTTGGGCAGTAAAAGAGCTAAATGCCCTTTTAAGGGCAATGCCCATACAAATGTCCTTTTCAGGGCAATGGGTAGCTTAGGTTATTTTAGATAGTTTTTTTATTTGGATGGTTGGTTTGGTGGTGGGTTTTACTGGGTTTTATTTTTTAGTTTAGGGTTTGGGCAGTAAAAGAGCTAAATGCCCTTTTAAGGGCAATGCCCATACAAATGCCCTTTACCGGGGTAATGGGAAGCTTAGGTTATTTTAAATAGTTTTTTTTATTTGGAGGGTTGGTTGTTGGGTTTTACTGTTGGGGGGTGTTTGTATTTGTTTTACAGGTAAAAGAGCAGATATCTTTGGGGTAATGCCCCACAAAAGGCCATTTTAAGGGCCAGTGGTATTTTATTCTAGATTAGCGGCTAGATTTAGAGTTTTGTCGGTAAAGACCCACGTAGCTAACGCTGGGTTTTTTCCCCCGCACCTTTTAAATACCGCTGGTATTTAGAGTTCACAGAAGGGCTGCTTTAGGCTCCAAAAAGGGAGCGTATAGAATATTTACCACCACTGCAACTCTCAATACCAGCGGTGCTTACAGACACGGCCAGCTTCAAAAACGTGCTTGTGCACGATTTCCCCATAGGAAACAATGGGGCCGTTTGAGCTGAAAAAAAACCTAACACCTGCAAAAAAGCAGCGTTCAGCTCCTAACGCAGCCTCATTGTTTCCTATGGGGAAACACTTTCTAAGTCTACACCTAAAACCCTAACATGAACCCCGAGTCTAAACACCTCTAACCTTACACTTATTAACCCCCAATCTGCCGTCCCCGCTATCGCTGACACCTGCATATTATTATTAACCCCTAATCTGCCGCTCTGTACACCGCCGCCACCTACGTTATCCCTATGTACCCCTAATCTCCTGCCCCTAACACCGCCGACCCCTATATTATATTTATTAACCCCTAATCTGCTGTCCCCAACGTCCCCGCCGCCTACCTACAATTATTAACCCCTAATCTGCCGACCGGACCTCACCGCTACTATAATAAAGTTATTAACCCCTAATCCGCCTCACTCCCGCCTCAATAACCCTATAATAAATAGTATTAACCCCTAATCTGCCGACTGGACCTCACTGCTACTCTAATAAATGTATTAACCCCTAAAGCTAAGTCTAACCGTAACACTAACACCCCCCTAAGTTAAATATAATTTTTATCTAACAAAATAAATTAACTCTTATTAAATAAATTATTCCTATTTAAAGCTAAATACTTACCTGTAAAATAAACCCTAATATAGCTACAATATAAATAATAATTATATTGTAGCTATTTTAGGATTAATATTTATTTTACAGGCAACTTTGTATTTATTTTAACCAGGTACAATAGCTATTAAATAGTTAATAACTATTTAATAACTACCTAGTGAACATAATGTCCTCTTCTGCCCGGATAGGATGAAGACTTCTGCCCGATGATGGACCTCTTCAGCCCGATGATGGATCTCTTCAGCCCCCGCTTGGGCTTGGATGAAGACTTCGGAGGCTCTTCTGGACCGATCAGTGATACCCGGTGTGGTGAAGATAAGGTAGGAAGATCTTCAGGGGCTTAGTGTTAGGTTTATTTAAGGGGGGTTTGGGTTAGATTAGGGGTATGTGGGTGGTGGGTTGCAATGTTGGGGGGGGTATTGTATGTTTTTTTTTCAGGCAAAAGAGCAGAATTCTTTGGGGCATGCCCTGCAAAAGGCCCTTTTAAGGGCTGGTAAGGTAAAAGAGCTTTTCTATTTTTATTTTAGAAAAGAGTAGGGAATTTTTTTTATTTTGGGGGGCTTTGTTATTTTATTAGGGGGCTTAGAGTAGGTGTAATTAGCTTAAAATTGTTGTAATATTTTTCTAATGTTTGTAAATTATTTTTTTAATTTTTGTAACTTAGTTCTTTTTTATTTTTTGTACTTTAGTTAGTTTATTTAATTGTATTTATTTGTAGGTATTTTATGTAATTAATTTATTAATAGTGTAGTGTTAGGTTTAATTGTAGATAATTGTAGGTATTTTATTTAATTAATTTATTGATAGTGTAGTGTTAGGTTTAATTGTAACTTAAGTTAGGATTTATTTTACAGGTAATTTTGTAATTATTTTAACTAGGTAGCTATTAAATAGTTATTAACTATTTAATAGCTATTGTACCTGGTTAAAATAAATACAACGTTACCTGTAAAATAAATATTAATCCTAAAATAGCTACAATATAATTATAATTTATATTGTAGCTATATTAGGGTTTATTTTACAGGTAAGTATTTAGCTTTAAATAGGAATAATTTATTTAATAAGATTTATTTTATTTTGTTAGATTTAAATTATATTTAATTTAGGGGGGTGTTAGGGTTAGGGTTAGACTTAGCTTTAGGGGTTAAGAATTAGCTTTAGCGGTGAGGTCCGGTCGGCAGATTAGGGGTTAATATGTGTCAGTGATGTTAGGGAGGGCAGATTAGGGGTTAATACTATTTATTATAGGGTTATTGAGGCTGGAGTGATGCGGATTAGGTGTTAATAACTTTATTATAGTAGCGGTGAGGTCCGGTCGGCAGATTAGGGGTTAATAATTGTAGGTAGGTAGCGGCGACGTTGGGGGGGGAGATTAGGGGTTAATAAATATAATATAGGGGTCGTCGGTGTTAGGGGCAGCAGATTAGGGGTACATAGGGATAACGTAGGTTGCGGCGGTCGGCAGATTAGGGGTTAAAAAAAATTATTAGAGCGTCGGCGATGTGGGGGGGCCTCAGTTTAGGGGTACATAGGTAGTTTATGGGTGTTAGTGTACTTTAGAGCACAGTAGTTAAGAGCTTTATGAACCGGCGTTAGCCCAGAAAGCTCTTAACTCCTGGCTTTTTGCTGTGGCTGGAGTTTTGTCATTAGATTTCTAACACTCACTTCAGCCAAGACTCTAAATACCAGCGTTAGAAAGATCCCATTGAAAAGATAGGATACGCAAATGGGATAGGGGGATCTGTGGTATGGAAAAGTCGCGGCTGCAAAGTGAGCATTAGACCCTTTCCTGACTGACTCTAAATACCAGCGGTAGCCCAAAGCCAGCGTTAGGAGCCCCTAACGCTGGTTTTGATGGCTAACGCCAAACTCTAAATCTAGCCGTAGGTTTTTAATTTTGGGGTGTTTTTTATGGGTATTAGAATAGGAATATTCTAATTAATTTTAACTAGGTAGTTACTAAATAGTTAATAACTATTTACTAACTTGTCTACCTAGTTAAAATAAATACAAACTTACCTGTGAAATAAAAAAATAAATAAAACCTAAGCTAGCTATAATATTACTATTAGCTTAGGTTTTATTTCACAGGTAAATATGTATTTAGTTTTAAATAGGTATTATTTAGTTAATAATTGTAAATTTAATGTAGATCTAATTTAATTATGTTAAAGGGGTTAATATATTTTAATTTAGCTTGTTGCAATGTGGGGGGGTGGCAGTTTAGGGGTTAATAGGTTTATTTAGTTAATAATTGTAAATTTAATGTAGCTATATTTTTATTATGTTAAAGTTAGAGGGTGTTAGGGTTAGGTTTAAGGTTACGTTAGGGTTAGGTTTAGGGGTTAATATAGTTTAATTTATCTTGTTGCGATGTAGTAGGCTGGTGTTATATGGGTTAATACATGTAGTATAGTGGGAGCGATATCTTCAGCGGCATATTAGGGGTTAATATTTTTTTTAGGTTGCAGCGATATCGGGAGTGGCAGATTAGGGGTTAATAACTGTAGGATAAACCTGGTACAGATTATTCTACTAGCATCTTAGATTTGTTAATATTGTCACAAGTGTAAAGGGCATAATTTACATGACTATGAAAGAAACTGTGCCCACGAGTCATAGAGTCTAGTTTTTTCTTTTTGTTTTGGAGGCAGGCTCATTTCACTATTAATTGATTTATCGCACTCACGTTACTATATAATTCCCTGGATTAGCCAGGGAATCTAGATATTAATTTTTGATATTACTGACCTAACTTTTCATCATTCACACTTGCATGTTTGACACAATCTAACCGTTGGATACGATCAAGGGAAGGGACAGAGAGATAGGCAACACGAACACACATACACCCCTCCCCCTCTCCTTTTTTTTTGGGGGGGGGATTATTTGTTCACTTTGAGTTGTCACACTAATACACATGGATAGATATATTACACAACATAAGTACTCGTCCCCTGCCATGCCTCCCAAGCAGAAAGAAAAGAAATCTGCTAAGGTTTCTGAGAGTTCTATAATTATTGCCCAAGATCAACATGAAGGTATGAGTCCAAATTATATTTTTGTGGAGTTAGTTGAGCAGATTTCTAAGATGATTACCCCGCACCTGGATGCTGTTAAGCAGGAAATTAAACAAGAAAAAAATAATATTGCCCTGGAAGTTAGGCAATTTACAGCCAGACTGGAGTAGATTGAAACCAGAATATCAGACTATGTAGACAGATTGCACAGATGTGAACAATCTGAAGAGTTTGGAACCCAAATTTCTATACTACAAGCTAAGATAGAGGATTTAGAAGACTGCTCGCGATGTAATAATCTTAGAATCATTGGTCTCCCAGAATTTACAGAGTATCAAGACTTAGTTTTTTTTTCTCAACTAAACTGCCTCAATTATTAAAAATGCCTCCCTCACCCCTACCTATGACCATTGAAAGAGCCCATAGAGTGGGGCCAATTCGCCAAAATTCAGAGGGCTCTAACAGACCTAGACCCATATTGGTCAAAATGCTAAACTTCCAGGACAAGATTAATATACTCAAATACTATAGGAAAGCCAAACCACTAATTATAGATCAGCAAAATTTTTTAATATTTTAAGATTTTTCAGTAGAGACCACGAACAGGACGAAAGAAATGTCCCCCTTTTGCACACGTTTAATGAAAGACAATTTTAATGTAAGACTTGTGTATCCTGCTAGATTAATTCTGGTTATAGAGGGCCAAACCAGGTTACTAAATAACACTGGTGAGGCCCAGAAGTTCTGTATAGACAATGGAATTTTTTGATTGTAATGGAGCCGTAAAGATCCTTGGAGACAACATTTCTGTATTTTGAGTTTGAATTTAATGAGTTTTTTTTTAGTAGTATATTGGTAAATAATATAAAGTTCTTTCAAGTTTGTGTGTGTAAATATACACTTCTCCTAATTTATGTGTTATTGCTGATGTCCTTTTTCCCCCGGTCTTACCCCTCCCTCCCTTTTTTTTTCTCTCATCGCCGTCTCTCCCTCGCTCCTACCCATCAGTCTCCCGGAGTGGTTGCTTTATATACCCCGCCCAGTTCATTGTACGCTTCATACATTATAATATATTGTCGTTGTAACCAATACAACTTTTTAAATGGGCAGAGGGTCGATTAAAATGTTATCCTGGAATGTGGGAAGGATCACCTCCCCCATCAAACGGAAAGTTATTAGAATCACATAAACTGGATATCGCAATGCTGCAGGAAATACATTTAAAAGACCAAGAAATTAATAAACAAATGTAGATGGGTTGGGGAAGTGGTAGCAGCGCCGTCACAGGTTAGGAAGAAAGGGGTGGCTATCCTAATTAATAAAGATTTAAAGTATAAAATAAATAAGAGTCAAATAGACCCTGCGGGTCGCTATCAAATACTCAACATAGAAGTTGAGAAGATTCCTTTTATTTTTTGTAATATCTATGGACCCAATGAGCTGGACAACAAGTTTTGGGAGGACTTAGCAATAAAATTATTGATATATAGATGGCATAACATAGTAATTGGAGGAGATTTGAATCTAATAGCATATCCCAATTTAGATAGATTAAGTAGGTCTAAAGTAACTAAACGAGACAAGAAAACTCGGATTTTACAAAAGTTTTGCAATAAAGTTGGAGTACATGACATATGGCGGATACTAAATACAGATGTTAAAGCCTTCTCATGTTTGTCAAAAGGGCATTAAGCGTTGCCTCGAATAGATATGTTTTTAATTTCTGAAAATTTAATTGGTAAGGAAGTAATAGCGGATATTAAAGAAATAATCTGCTAGATTACGAGCCTTGCGTTAGGGTTAAAAAGCAGCGTTGAGAGGTCCCAACGCTGCTTTTTAACGCCCGCTGGTATTACGAGTCTGGCAGGTACAGGTGTACCGCTCACTGTTTTTCCGTGACTAGAGCATACCGCAAATCCCCTTACGTCAATTGCGTATCCTATCTTTTCCATTGCATTTGCCTAATGCCAGTATTACGAGTCTTGGAAAAAGTGAGCGGTACACCCTCTCCTGTCAAGACTCCTACCGCATTTAAAAGTCAGTAGTTAAGAGTTTTATGGGCTAACGCTGTAACATAAAACTCTTATTAACCCCTAAACCGAGCCCCCCCCCCCCGCACATCGCAAACAGTTAAATAAAAATGTTAACCCTTAATCTGCCGACCGGACATTGCCGCCACTGTAATAAATATATTAACCCCTAAACTGCCGCACTCCCGCATCGCAAACACTAGTTTAATTTTATTAACCCCTAATCTGCCGTCCCTAACATCGCCGACACCTACCTACATTTATTAACCCCTAATCTGCCGACCCCAATGTCACCGCCACTATACTAAATGTATTAACCCCTAAACCTAAGTCTAACCCTAACCCTAACCCCCCTAACTTAAATATAATTTAAAATAATCGGAAAAAAAATTACTACAATTAAATAAATAATACCTATTTAAAACTAAATACTTACCTATAAAATAAACCCTAAGCTAGCTACAATATAACTAATAGTTACATTGTAGCTATATCATGGTTTATTTTTATTTTACAGGCAACTTTGTATTTATTTTAACTAGGTACAATAGTTATTAAATAGTTATTAACTATTTAATAACTTCCTAGTTAAAATAAGTACAAATGTACCTGTAAAATAAACCCTAAACTAAGTTACAATTACACCTATCACTACACTATAATTAAATTAATTACCTAAACTAACTACAATTAAATTAAATAAAGTACGGAAAAAAAAAACACTAAATTACAGAAAATAATAAAATAATTACAAGAATTTTAAACTAATTACACCTAATCTAATCCCCCTAATAAAATAAAAAATTACAAATAGCCCTTAAAAGGGCTTTTGCGGGGCATTGCCAGAAAGTAATCAGCTCTTTTACCTTTAAAAAAAAATACAATACCCCCCCAACATTAAAACCCACCACCCACACACCCAACCCTATTCTAATTTTAGTTAATAATAGTAATTTTATTTAGATGTATTTAAATTATATTTAAATTAGGGGGGTGTTGGGGTTAGACTTAGATTTAGGGGTTAATATATTTATTATAGTGGCGGCGATATTGGCGGCGGCGGCAGATTAGAGGTTAATAAGTGTAGTTAGGTGGTGGAGACATTGGGGGCGGCAGAGTAGGGTGTTAATAAATAAAAATTAGGTGTCGGGGATGTTTGGGGCAGCAGATTAGGGGTTCATAGGGATAATGTAGGTGGCAGTGGTGTCCGGAGCGGCAGATTAGGGGTTAATAATATAAAGCAGGTGTCGGCGATGTCGGGAACAGCAGATTAGGAGTTAATAAATGTAAGATTAGGGATGTTTAGACTCCGGGTTCATGTTAGGGTGTTAGGTGTAGACATAAAATGTTTTTCCTCATAGGAATCAATGGGGCTGTGTTAGGAGCTGAATGCTGCTTTTTTGCAGGTGTTAGACTTTTTTTCAGCCAGCTCTCCCCAATTGATTCCTATGGGGAAATTGTGCACGAGCACGTTTAGCCAGCTCACCGCTACCGTAAGCAGCGCTGGTATTACAGTGAGATGTGGAGCAAAATTTTGCTCTCCGCACACTTTTTCTGAGACTAATGCTGGGTTTGTAAGAACCTGTAATGCCAGCGTTGTCTTAAGTGAGCGGTGAGAAAAAAATGCTCGCTAGCCCCGCACACCATTACCGACAAAAACTCGTAATCTAGGCGATAATTATCTGACCATTCAATTATATCAATAGAATTTCAATCTAAATCCCTTGCCCCATGTTTAAACAATATTTTTGTTCCCCCCAAAATTATGTGGAGAGAATTCGAAAGTTATAATTATGAATATAAAGACAGAATAATAACTTTCTGGGAGACTGGAAAGGCTGTTCTACGTGGTGAAATTAAAGCATATCTGTGTACCCTTAAAAAGAAATTGTTTACAAAAAGAAATCCAGCTTTCTAATAGTGTCAGAAATGCTTATAATGCGTATATTGCAACGCCATCTAAACCTCTTGGGGAGAGATATATAAACCTCAAAACACAAAGAGATATTTTGATTAAACAACAAATGATAACTGAAAATATAAGAAACAAATCACTTTATGGTGGCTACTCAGGGAAGGCTGCTAAGTATCTCGTAAAGATTATCGAAAAGAGATCTACCAACCATATAACGGCAATTAGAGTTGGGAAAAATAGATTAACCTCCAATGTCAATATTAAAAAGACTTTTATTGACTTCTTTAAAAATTTATACGAAGCTGAAGCTCTTGACTTAAAACAGAAAGCCATATTCTGGGATAAGATAAATACTCCTAAAATGCCACAAGAGATAATCCATCAATTTAACGCCCTAATCACAACACAGGAAATTGTAAACGGAATCAAATTCGTGAATCTTAATAAATCTCCTGGCCCGTACTCCTTACCCGCTGAATTTTATAAGATTCTCTCTGACCAAATAGTCCCGAGTCTACAAATATTGTTTAATTTTTACTACACATCAGATACTCTATGTTCTCCCCATTTTGTGGCCTCTAATATAACTTTGGTCCTTAAGAAAGAGAAAGACCCCGAAAATCCTTCCACATATAGGCCAAATTTCGACTATAAATTACTCACCTAAATAAGTTCAAAAAGATTGGTACCACATTTAAATAATATTATACACGGTAATCAGGCAGGCTTTATGTTGGGCAGAAGCCTGACAAAAAATATTCAGAAAGTTATGCTTACACTTGATTATCTATGGAATAAAAAGAAAGTTACAAAAAAGGATGCTGCCATCCTAACAGTCGATGCCGAAAAGAATTTCGATTATATTTACTGGAACCATTTGTTTTCTGCTCTGAAAAGTTTGGCTTTTTTGGGTATTTTACTAAATTAGTTATGGTTATCTATAATAAACCATCTTCCGCTATCTTTATTAATGGCATAACCACTGAACGATTAACTCTACAAAGAAGTACTAGGCAAGGATGTCCCCTTTCGCCTATGCTTTTTAATATCTCCTTAGAGCCATTGGCGAACCTCCTCAGACAACAGTTAGCGGGTATTCAGATTGGGAAACAAAATTATGTTTTAGCACTTTATGCTGATGATGTATTACTTTTTTATCTAATTTAAGAGAAAGTCTTCCTAAATTATTAGAGATTGTGCAACTATTTGCGTCCTTCTCCGGTTATAAAATCAATTTACAAAAAATCTGAATTACTTTGGATATATAGAACTTCACACCAGTTATTAGAGCATCCATTCAGAAAAGTTACACAAATAAAGTATCTAGGTGTAATGATGTCAAAAATACCCCAAGAATACTATGAGTTGAATTATGTAAAATTCTTCAATGACTGTAAACAAAAATTGAAGGACTGGTCCTTGCTTCCAATTTCTCTTTCAGCACGTATTATGCTTATTATAATTATATTCTTACTCAAGCTAATATATCTTCTTCAAAATATCCCCCTTTTTTATATAACGCAGATGTAAGATTATTTAATTGAATATGTAACAAATTTTTATGGAAAGGGAAGAGACCTCGAATGGCCCTAAATAAACTTATTTTCTCTAAAGATGCGGTGGGATTAGCTTTCCCAAATATTAGTTATTACAACATTGCAGCAATAGCAAAACTGGCAATCGATTGGATCTCAGAAAAAGAGCTATTCACTATGTATACAGGAGAATCAAACCTGATATGTCCCTATAACCTAAAAGCAATACTCCATTGTCCAATTACAAAACTTCCCCCACTAGCTGCTAAAATGTTGACTTTTAAAAATGTGATTGTGGCATGGCAGAAATTATGTATAGCAATAGGAACGTCCCCATTTATTTCTGAATATCTACCAATTAAAGGCTGCCCAGGATTTGTTCAGGAAATTACATATAAGGTCTTTGAGAGATGGAAAAAGAAAGGTCTGATTTGGATTAAACAATTGGTTACCCCAGAGACAATAATTAGATATTTCTATGATATCAGAGTAGAATTTGGCCTTCCACAAAAAGACCATTATGCATAGCTACAAATAAAGCATTTTATATCAGATCTCAAACTTAAATTTGGTATAAATTGGTCATATGCGCCTTTAAGGAGTTTAATTAATCAATATAGGATTGGGTCGTTGTCAATTTCTCCATTTTATCGTATGATGAACGCACGTAATAACGGTGCTCAATTACAGAAAATAGTAGCTATTTGGCAGAATAGCTTTACAGGATTAACTGTACATGATATTCAAATGAGCTTGAACCCTCTTAATAAAACAGGTAGTGCTTTAGCGTGGCGAGAAGCGCATTTAAAAATTATTTATGCGGTATATATTACTCCTGATAAGCTATCAAAATGGTACAGAAACATTAACAGGTGCTGGAAGTGTCAGGCGCAACAAGCAAATCTGCTGCATTGCATATGGGCTTTCCCTAAAATTCCACAGTTTTGGTTGAAAATTAAGTTTTGGCTAAGTTTTGCACGCCCCTAAGTTTATTATTTTTAAAAAAGAAGCGCTTAAGCAATGCATGGTGGAACAATATGCAATACAAAATGCTAGCGAGTCACAGTTAAAAATATTTCTCGATAAATGGAGTACAGTTATACTGTCTCTACCTCCTGCTGTACAAAAACAATTAATGAAGCCGATTGGCCACACGGCTTACATACTTCAGAAGATTCATATCAGCTGTTACCCGCAATTCTGGGTGGACTATCTGGGATGTGGAGTGGGGTGGGGCGGGGGGGGGTTTGCTGTGTTTTTTAAAAAAATTTTTTATTGTTTGTTTGGTTAGAATCTAGAGAGATCAGTTATAAATATTCCTTGGGAGATGGTATACAGTAGTGCTTAATACCTCCTGTTATACTTAAATCCCTGTTAAGGGTAGATACAATTTGGACTTAGATTTAGAGGTATTAATCTGTTATTGGAAGGAACTGTGAAGAAATTATGTTGTATATTGAATGATGATAAACCTTATTATCAGAAGGAAATAAGTAAAGTATTTATGTTAATATGTATTTTCTTCAGACTTGAACCTCGTATCTTCTTTGAAATGTATCAAGAATTGTTTCACAAATAAATATTTTTTTAAAAAAATAACTGTAGGCAGGCATCAGCGATGTTGGGTGCAGCAGATTAGGGGTGTTTAGACTCAGGGTTTATATTAGGACTAGTACTAAAGCCCGTGTACACGGGCCATTTTTTTCAGAACAGCGGTCCCACCCCTTGCTCTCTCCCCCCTTTCTTTTGCTCTCTCTTCCCCCCTCTCTTTTGCTTTCTTTCCCCCCTCTCTTTTGCTTTCTCTCCCCCCTCTCCTTTCTTCTCTCTCTCCCCTCTTTTGCTCTCTCTCTCCCCTCTTTTGCTCTCTCTCTCCCCTCTTTGGCTCTCTCCATCCTTTCTTTTGCTCTCTCTCCCCCCTCTTTGGCTCCCCCCCCTTTGGCTCTCCCCCCCCCTCTTTGGCTCCCCCCCTCTTTGGCTCTCCCCCCCCTCTCTTTGGCTCTCTCCCCTCTTTTGCTCTCTCTCCTCTTTGGCTCTCTCTCTCCCCTCTTTGGCTCCCCCCCCTTTGGCTCTCTCTCCCCCCTCTTTGGCTCTCTCTCCTCCCTCTTTGGCTCTCTCTCCTCTTTGGCTCTCTCTCTCCCCCCTCTTTGGCTCTCCCCTCCCCTTTGGCTCCCCCCCTCTTTGGCTCTCCCCCCCCTCTTTTGCTCTCCCCTCCCCTCTTTGGCTCTCTCCCCCCTCTTTTGTTCTCTCCCCCCTCTTTGGCGCTCTCCCCCCCTCTTTGGCTCTCTCCCCCCCCTTCTCTTTGGCTCTCTGCCCCCCCGCCTTCTCTTTGGCTCTCTGCCCCCCCCCCGCCTTCTCTTTGGCTCTCTGCCCCCCCCTTCTCTTTGGCTCTCTGCCCCCCCCTTCTCTTTGGCTCTCTGCCCCCCCCCCTTCTCTTTGGCTCTCTGCCCCCCTTCTCTTTGGCTCTCTGCCCCCCCCTTCTCTTTGGCTCTCTGCCCCCCCCCTTCTCTTTGGCTCTCTGCCCCCCCCTTCTCTTTGGCTCTAGGCCCCCCCGCCTTCTCTTTGGCTCTCTGCCCCCCCCTTCTCTTTGGCTCTCTGCCCCCCCCTTCTCTTTGGCTCTCTGCCCCCCCTTCTCTTTGGCTCTCTGCCCCCCCTTCTCTTTGGCTCTCTGCCCCCCCCTTCTCTTTGGCTCTCTGCCCCCCCCTTCTCTTTGGCTCTCTACCCCCCACCCTTCTCTTTGGCTCTCTGCCCCCCCCCTTCTCTTTGGCTCTCTGCCCCCCCCCTTCTCTTTGGCTCTCTGCCCCCCCCTTCTCTTTGGCTCTCTGCCCCCCCCTTCTCTTTGGCTCTCTGCCCCCCCCTTCTCTTTGGCTCTCTGCCCCCCCCTTCTCTTTGACTCTCTGCCCCCCCCCTTCTCTTTGGCTCTCTGCCCCCCCCTTCTCTTTGGCTCTCTGCCCCCCCCTTCTCTTTGGCTCTCTGCCCCCCCCTTCTCTTTGGCTCTCTGCCCCCCCCTTCTCTTTGGCTCTCTGCCCCCCCCTTCTCTTTGGCTCTCTGCCCCCCCCTTCTCTTTGGCTCTCTGCCCCCCCCCCTTCTCTTTGGCTCTCTGCCCCTCCCCCCTTCTCTTTGGCTCTCTGCCCCCCCCCTTGTCTTTGGCTCTCTGCCCCCCCTTCTCTTTGGCTCTCTGCCCCCCCTTCTCTTTGGCTCTCTGCCCCCCCCTTCTCTTTGGCTCTCTGCCCCCCCCCTTCTCTTTGGCTCTCTGCCCCCCCCCTTCTCTTTGGCTCTCTGCCCCCCCCCCTCCTGCTCCCTCTCTGGCTCTGTCTTCGCGGGACCCCGCCCGGCCACGCCCCATCGCGGCAACACCCGCCTGGCCACGCCCCTCGTGACGCCCGGCCACGCCCCTCGCGACGCTCCCGTCGGCCACAAACAGCTGTGAGGGCTGGGGAGCGCGTTGCCGCTTCTCACGCAGCAGACCTCACAGCTGTTGAGTAGCTCGCGCTCCCTATCTCACAGCTGCTTGTATGCTGTGTACCTCGCGCTCCCAATCTGTCAGCTGTCAGCTATGCCGAGGTGCGCGAGAATAGAATCTAAGGCCAAGTGTTTGTCTGTACTGCACATGACGGCTTCAGACAAACACTTGTCTTTTATAATATAGGATGTTAGGTTTAAACTGTATTTTTATTTCCCCATAGACATCAATGGGGCTGCATTACGGAGCGTTTGTTTCCGTGATCTCAGGTGTTAGACTTATTTTTTGCCAGCTCTCCCCATTGATGTTTATAGGGAAAGCGTGCACGAGTACGTCAAACACAGCGCTTGTTTTGGAAGCGGTATGGAGCTTAAAATCTCCATATCGCCCGCACAAGCAGTATTTTTTAAACTTGTAATAGCAGCACTATAGGGAATTAAATAACGCCACTTTTGTGGCGTTCTTTACTTTCCCTATAGCGCTCAAAACTCATAATCTAGGTGTATCTAATTATAAAAAATAAAAAATACTAAATTACAAAAAATAAACACTAAATTACAAAAAATAACAAACGAAATTATCAAAAATAAAAAAGAATTACTCCTAATCTAATAGCCCTATAAAAATAAAAAAGCCCACCCAAAATAAAAAAACACTAGCCTACAATAATCTACCAATAGCCCTTAAAAGGGCCTTTTGTAGGGCATTGCCCTAAGTTATACAGCTCTTTTACCTGTAAAAAAATACAAAGACCCTCCCAACAGTAAAACCCACCACCCAACCAACCCCCCAAAATAAAAAACCTAACTCTAACAAAAAACGTAGCTACCCCTTGCCCTGAAAAGGGCATTTGTATGAGCATTGCCCTTAAAGGGGCATTTAGATCTTTTGCATTGCCCTGAAAAGGGCATTTAGCTCGTTTACAAAAAGGCCAAACCCTAAACTAAAAAAAAACCCACCCAAAAAAACTTAAAAAAATCCTAACACTAACCCCCGAAGATCCACTTACAGTTGCTGAAGTCCCGCTTGAAGGATCTTCATCCTGGTGGCTCCGTCTTCATCCAGACGGCTCCATCTTCATCTAGGCGGCTCCATCTTCATCCAGGTGGCAAGCAGCTCCATCTTCATCCAGGCGGCATCTTCTATCTTCATCCTGGCGGTGTCTTCTATCTTCATCCCGGTGACGTGGAGCGGATCCATCCTGAAGACATCCGGCACGGAGCATCCTCTTCATACGATTGCCACTGTACACTGAATCTTCAATGCAAGATACATGATTCAAAATAGCTTCCCTTGCATTCCTATTGGCTGATTTGATTTTGGAAATTCAAATCAGCCAGTAGGATGAGAGCTATTTAAATCCTATTGGCTGTTCAAATCAGCCAATAGGATGAGTGCTACTGAAATTCCTACCTCTACAAGATATAATTCCTCTTGTAGAGAGCATCGCACCTAGGTTTTTAAAGAAGATCTATACTGTTTTATTCCAAACCATATTTTTGTATACTTTTTTCATTTAACCTAGGTGATATTTTTTTTTCAGGTTATATATCCACCTAGCATCCTTTTGTAGGAGACATTTAGCTATGTCACCACCTCTATTATGAGGGTCACCCTTATCTATGCCCATGAATCTCAGAGACACAGGGTCATTATCATGATATTTAGCAAAATGTCTAGCGACATTGGTATCTCTATTAAATATAGTCATCCCTGTGTTCCTGAATTCTGTCCTTTAGATTTCTCTTACTTTTCCCTACATAGAAACAGGGACAATCACAGTGTAACAAGTACACTACCCCTGTTTATATGTAGGGAAAACCAAGAGAATTCTAAAGGACAGGATTCAGGAACACAGGGATGACTCGGTCCTGTAACAGAACAATCTTTTCAGGAGAGGTACTCCCATACGTTGTTATACCCACCTGTGGTGACATCTGTCTGAGCTTGGTGTATAAATAAAGACACTCCCATTAGCCTTGACTGGCATGTGATAGGCCAAACCCCTTTGAATTGAGAATAAAATTGAATATATACTGTATATATATATATATATATATATATATATATATATATATTATCTATACACAGGTTAGGGTCACAAGTGAGGAGGAGAACTTGACCTGGCCTGGGCCTATCAACCATTTGGCCAAATGCTGTAACTAACCCTTCCATTTTGCTTTTAAACTAGCTGTATGCTTGCAAGAGAGTGGTAGACATTCTGTGTGTTGTGTTAATATTTTTTTTGTAATTTTCCCTATGAGTTACTAAAAGCTGTTCAGCTGTGTGTGAGTGCTAGTGAGCTGTGAGTTTTGCAGGGACATGGGATGTGTACCCTGTCCGCATTGAGAGTGCAGTCCATTTCCATGTTTTACACATGTGTAACACACACACACATATATACATATATATATATATATATATATATATATATATACATATTGAAGTAAAGGATCAGTTATAAGCGCTGTCTATAAACCCTGGTGGGTGTTTATACGGAATTCCTTAGAGCAGCTAAGTTCTATATATGTGTACTTGTAACCACTAACAAGTGAGGTAAAGAATAAAAATAGAAGGATTATGGAACTAGCGCTAAAGGTCCCAAAGATGGTTTTAGTATAAATTAATGATATATTGTAGGTTTATTTAACCTCAACAAAATGTTTTATTTTGTTTGTTATGTTAAAAATGGGAAAATTTAGGAGAATTTAGGAAAAATTAAAAACTTGTTTTAGGTATGTTGGGCTCAGTTACACACTGACTGCAGTCATTTTTTTGAAAGCAGTACTATTGTGCTGAGTCCTATTGCTAAAAACAATGTTTTATTAGTATGCTTAGTTAAAAACACAAAAAAAGAAGAAAAGGAAAAGGTTCACACTAATGGACCATAAAACATACAAAAACAGAGTTATAAGCTGTTTGCTCTAGGTCTGGCAGTAGTGTCTGAAACTAACTCGTTGAAAGTATGTAACAGACAGATGCCAGAACAATGGTATTGACAGAGTAATGAAATAAAGAAAAAAATTATATATAAAAATTCATATATGGATCAAAAAAAAAAAATTCATGGGATGTAAATATAAAAATAAAAATAAAATTGCAGGTATATTATAAATTGACAATTGATAGTATAGTAGTCACTAAAATGTTGAAAATACTGACGATTTGTGCTATAAGTAGTGCGCACTACGTTATTTGTAAAATGATCGAGTAATTGATTTGGTTTAAAACAGAGTGTTATAAATATAAGATAAAACAATCTATGGAGCGCCTTAATATTGATAAAACTTATCTCCAAACAATGGTCCGATCGTTGGTGTATAGTGGATAGAGCTCAAAGGGTCTGTACAGCCGTTAGCGGTTTCGGCGAAACCGGAAGTGGATCCTTGGTGAGAACCGGAAGTGACGTCACTGTGTTCTCGCAAGCTTACGCGTTTCATGGGTCCTATGCCCACTTCAGCTAACGGCTGTACAGACCCTTTGAGCTCTATCCACTATACACCAACGATCGGACCATTGTTTGGAGATAAGTTTTATCAATATTAAGGCGCTCCATAGATTGTTTTATCTTATATTTATAACACTCAGTTTTAAACCAAATCAATTACTCGATCATTTTACAAATAACGTAGTGCGCACTACTTATAGCACAAATCGTCAGTATTTTCAACATTTTAGTGACTACTATACTATCAATTGTCAATTTATAATATACCTGCAATTTTATTTTTATTTTTATATTTACATCCCATGAATTTTTTTTTTTTTGATCCATATATGAATTTTTATATATAATTTTTTTCTTTATTTCATTACTCTGTCAATACCATTGTTCTGGCATCTGTCTGTTACATACTTTCAACGAGTTAGTTTCAGACACTACTGCCAGACCTAGAGCAAACAGCTTATAACTCTGTTTTTGTATGTTTTATGGTCCATTAGTGTGAACCTTTTCCTTTTCTTCTTTTTTTGTGTTTTTAACTAAGCATACTAATAAAACATTGTTTTTAGCAATAGGACTCAGCACAATAGTACTGCTTTCAAAAAAATGACTGCAGTCAGTGTGTAACTGAGCCCAACATACCTAAAACAAGTTTTTAATTTTTCCTAAATTCTCCTAAATTTTCCCATTTTTAACATAACAAACAAAATAAAACATTTTGTTGAGGTTAAATAAACCTACAATATATAATTCATTTATACTAAAACCATCTTTGGGACCTTTAGCGCTAGTTCCATAATCTAATCCTTCTATATATATATATATATATATATATATATATATATATATATATATATATATATTAGAGCTGCAACAACTAATCGGCATAATCGATAATAATCGATTAATAAAATAGTTGTCAACAAATTTCATAATCGATTAGTTGGTTGGCAATTAGTTGGTCTGTGCACAGCACCAGCTGATTTACTCCAATGAGCTCCTGCACATGGTATTGTGTTTTATGGTTATGCCCTTAGCCTAAAGGACGTCTACAGATGTTTACTTTTCACTTTTTTTAGGACACTATAAGTTTATTTTTAAGTTTACAACTACTCCTGTCTTATGTGCAACCCAGAATTAAAATAGGAGTCATCATTTTATATTAAATCAGGTGATTTGGGACTATGCCTAGCATGATATAGTGACAAGCTTGTTATTTACACCTAGCCCTAGATTGATGTCATTTGTTGTATGAATTGATGTCACTATAACCTGCTTGCACAATTTGTAGCGAATCGCTTGCTATTGCTAATTATATGTACTCTACAGATAAATGTGTAAGGCTGGGTCCTTTTACTGATATATAGTATTTGGCCTTTTGCTTTTTTCTTTTTTTATATTTTTAATTATTTGTAATATGTACCAAGTTCAACCTCTAAGTATATATCTGTTATTTTAAGAGTGGACTAGATATTTTTTTCCCATAACCTTATAGCTGGTTGTTTATCATTGCATAAAGATATTCAAGATATTTTTATGTCAGAATGAAGACCAGGCTTACTTTGTTAAGAGGCCCCTTGCAATGGTGAAGAGCTAGCAAAGATAAATAGCTCACTTTGGTGAAAACATTTCAAAACCCTACTTATGCATCTCAGGCACCTCAACACCATCTGAGAGCCTATTTTCTGCAGCAAGCAAAATAGCTCGCAAAAAAGAGAGCTAGCCTCAGCCAGGAGCATGTGGACATGTTGCAATTTTTGCATTTCAATGCAAAGTTTTTGAAAGAGTGAATAACAAAATGTTATAAACAGTAATAGTCTACCTCTTACTAGTTCTACCTCTTTTCAAACAGTTTGTGGTTTTGTTTTGCATAATTATAAAAATTTGTTCTGCTGCTTAAAAAAATTGAACCAGTTGTGTTAATGTAAAGTTGTAAAGTTTTAGTCTGAAGTTTATATTTATAACACTCAGCATATGGATTTTATTTTAAATATAGGAAAAAAAAAAAAAATTCATCCGATTAGTCGATTAATCAAAAAAATAATCGGACAATTAATCGATTATGAAAATAATAGTTGCAGCCCTATATATATATATATATATATATATACAGTATATATATATAAATATAAATATATATATATATATATATATATATATATATATATATATATATATACACACACACAGTACTGTATTGTTTTTAATGACCATACATATTTTTTTTTCAGTATCTTTATTAAGATACAAACAGAAAATATAACAAATATGTACAGATAATATAAAAAAAAACCCACAATTTTCAGAACAAAATGGCCTCTTCAGGCAAAAGTCAGTATTTAGTGTGACCTCTCTTGGTACTAAGCACATCTTCAACTCTGTTGAGACTGTACTGAAGTTTTCTGAAATAATCTTCTGGTATATTATTCCAGGCTTCCTTTCGCACTTCCCAGGGTTCTTCTTTAGATCTTCTTTGTCTGTCCAGGTGATCGCATACTGCTTCTAGAATATTCAGGTCTGGACTGTGTGAATTCTGTTCAATGACTGTCTGTGTTTTAGCAGCTGTTTTTCTCTCCAATTATGATTTCACTGCATTAGCAGTGTGCTTGGGTTCATTATCATACTGAGAAAAAAAAAAAACATTTTCAATCAGGTGCTTTCCAGAAGGAATGGCATGATTAATTAAAACCTGATTGTACTTTTCAGCATTCAAGTTCCCATCAATTTGGACAATATCACCAACACCACAGGCAGAAATACAGCCCCAAACCAGGACAGACCATCCACTATGTTTCACTAAAGGCCGCAAGCATTAATTCTTCCATATCTCTCCAACTCTTCTTCTCACATCAGATTTTGAAAGTTTTCTTTGCCTGCCAGTCCTTTTTTTGTCTTTGACCTCTCCTGATTCTTCAAATGTCTTTATAGCAGCCTGAATGCCACATATTGAGTATTAAGTTTATTTGATGATTTCCCTTTGAGAGTGGCCTTGCTGATGCAAAAGTATGATTTTATGTCTGTCAAATTCTGTGATCTTTATCATTTTGAATGGAATGATGTGATTGAAAGTTGGTCTTATTAGCAAGTTTCCAATGAACTAAACTCATACCACAGGTGTATATAATGCTCAAGCATGTATTGCACAAACCTGGTGTATTACACCTCTTTCACAGCAGTCATTTTGACATGAAATAGTTGGACAAATACAGGTTTTAGCAATTACATTAATTATGGTTCAATTCCATTTAGTTTTACGAGAGCCATGTTCCTGCTATTGCTCAAGTTTAAGGGGAGGTCACACTAAATACTTGCCACTTTAGACTTTAGAAGCTGTTTTTTCACATTTTTTCTGTTTTTTTTTTCTCTTCACAACTGCATACAAATATCCTTTATTTTCTGGTTGTATTCTAATAAAAAGTCTGAGAAATAATTATATATGGTCATTATACCATTTCTAAAACAACAAATCTAATGGTGGCCTCATACCTTTGCACAGTACTGTATATATATGTATATATATATATATGTATTTATATATATGTATTTATATATATGTATATATATATATATATATATATATATATATATATATATATATATATATATATATATATATATATATATATATATATATACAGTTGTGCTCATAAGTTTACATACCCTGTCAGAATTTATGATTTCTTGTCCATTTTTCAGAGAATATGAAAGATAACACAAAAACTTTTCTTTCACTCATGGTTAGTGTTTGTCTAAAGCCATTTATTATCAATCAACTGTGTTTACTCTTTTTAAATCATAATGACAACAGAAACTACCCAAATGACCCTGATCAAAAGTTTACATACCCTGGTGATTTTGGCCTGATAACATGCACACAAGATGACACAAAGGGGTTTGAATGGCTATTAAAGGTAATAAATGGCTTCAGCCAAACACTAACCATGAGTGAAAGAAAAGTTTTTGTGTTATCATTCATATTCTCTGAAAAATGGACAAGAAATCATAAATTCTAATATATATATATATATATATATATATATATATATATATATATATATATATATATATATATATATACAGTATAATGTATATATATACTATAGTAATATATATAGCAACAGACATTCTACATTAAACTCAAAATATATTATGCAGTAGGTCAAATAACAATCAGTATGATAAAATATGTTCACATCTACCAGATACCAACAATTAAATGATCATATCTGAGCCAACCAATTTCTCTTCCACCAGCTCTGCTTTGGCTGTGTGCCCACTTTCTCGAGCTTTGATATATATTTCCAAGAGAATTTAGTATCAGCTGATGAAATCATGCAGTGTAAAACAACAAGATGATTCCAGATTTTAGTGTACAGTATTTATTAACCTTCTCAGAAATGTTCTAATCAAATTTGCCCAGGGTGACCTTTTTGACCTAAATCCATGCTATGCCTCCATAATAAGTTTATTTTTCCTCTAGGCATGCTGCTCGTTTACATATAATAATGGTTGTTTGCACCTTTTACAGAATGTAGGTCAAATGGATTGGACTATTGCTTTCTTGTAAGAAAGTATAATTTATAGTACATGAAGGGGTCCAGAGGTTTATTTTCTAGCTGCCAGTATGTTGTTAAACTAATAACTGGTAATTTGCAAGTATATTTAAAGCAATAATTTTGCTTCCATTTTAAGAAAGTGTGATTTCTATTACAAAAGTCTCTGATTGTAATACATAGGCACATTAAATAGGGCTCTTCTGCAGCCATTAAAGGGACACTAAAGTCAAAATTAAAGTTTAATGGTTCAAATAAAAAATGAATAAAATTAATACTTTCTCATATATTCATAATCAAAACAGGCACATTCTTTTTATATGAACACTTTCTGAGGCTCCAGCTTTTACTGAGCATGTGAAAAAGTGTGCATTATGTACGTATATGCATTTTGTGATTGGCTAATGGCTGTCACATGATACAGAGAGAGAGAGACAATTGTATTAACTTTGAAAATTGCCAGAAAATTGTTATAATTGGCTTGTATTTATATTGTGTATTTGTCAGTTATTAAATTATACTGTATTTAGTGGCCCTTTAAGGGATAGATTGCAAGTACACTAAATCCCTCACACAATAGCCCCTGCGCTTCTGGTTGCACTCCACTTGTAATCTAGTCCTAATCAATTCCAAACACTTGCCAGCTTGTTTAAGTATCAGTGTTTCTGTATCATCTATTATTTGTATATTAATATGCTAAATTATAAGTAAAACACAAAAATGTTAGTGATATTTTGTGCTAAAATTGCTCTAATTAAATTAATATAGTTTTTATTTTTACTCTCATATTACAAATTAAAAGTAATATCTTAATGCTTGAGTGAAAGTGAAATAATTGACTTCTGTGTGGCACTGGAGAACTAATGACCGCTATTGATATATACTGTATGTGTATAGTATATATATACATATATACACATACACACAAACATACACACACAGAGACATGTGTACATATATTTGAGACCTTCCCAATTCAGCACCATGTCATACACCATATCCCTTTAAATCACCTTAATTTTATATTTAATATGTATAAATATAATATTAGTGGCTAGTCACTTTGAAATACTGTATAGGGACTATTTTAGAAATTGGAGTGTCATTTTTTTTCTCTTATTACATTATAAAACATGGGAAACGTAGATATGGTTTCACCTGTGTAACTGTTTTGAAATTGTGACTATCTGTAATTTAAATTAAAAAAAATTATTCTTCCGCTGGATATATGGCTGGTTATGGGCCAATCATAACTGCTGCTGTTATATATTAGAGTATGTGAAAATGTAAATATATATTAAAAAAAAAGTCAATCTAATTAAGTTTTTACTGTGATGGGAACAAATTTGAAAGGGTCCTTATTGAAAAGACTGATGAATGTATCCTCTTCTCATATAAATGCATAAACCCATAGGGCTAGATTACACAAGTCACGCCTAATGTTAGCAGGTGCGATTTTGAAATATTGTGCCCGAGCTAACTTGGGTGCGTATTACAAGTTGAAAGTAAACGTGACCGCACAAGTGCAAACTAAATTTGAGCTCATCTGTTTAGAATGACTCAAGTCCTCATTTAAAGAGTAAGGGTTATAAAAACGTTGCACCAAACACAACATAAATACATTAAAGTGTTACACTCATATATATACAATCTAATAAAACTGATTCATATAAATATTAACTCCTTAAGAACCAGCAACATTTTTTTCTAGGGGACTTAAGACTGCGCTTTTCTGGGAGGCCTGCTGGAGGAAGGAAGGTCATAATAAGCGTGGTCCTGCCACTGGTGGTAAGACCAGTGGTATTATGTCCTGAAAAACCCTTAATGACCAGCAACGTACAAAGTATGTAATGGGCATTAAGGGGTTAATTACAAATATTTATAAGTGTTAAAATGGTATATGACAAGGTATTTGAATGGAAAGGACTATAATTGATATATACTTTTATTATTATTATTATTATTATTATCGGTTATTTGTAGAGCGCCAACAGATTCCGCAGCGCTATAAACAAAGGGGAGTATAAAACAATTAAGGGATAAAGTGGGTAGAGGGCCCTGCCAAGAGTTGCACTGTTGTAATCCACTCTTAAGAAGGTGATCTACAAACAGCTGGGCTGTTAGGCTTACATGCTAAGGGGGTTAGGGGGATAGCAATGGAGGAGTGGAACTGGTATAAAGTAAGGTTAGCATAGGTTGTATGCATCCTTGAAAAGCAGAGTCTTTAGGGAGCGCTTGAAGCTTTCAAAACTAGGGGAGAGTCTTATGGGGCGAGGCAGAGAGTTCCACAAGATGGGAGCCAGTCTGGAGAATTCCTGTAAACGGGAGTGCAATGAGGTAACCAGAGAGGAGGAGAGTAGGAGGTCATGAGCAGAGCGAAGGGGACGGGAGGGAGAGTATCTGGAGACAAGGTCTGAGATATAGGGGGGAGCAGTGCAGTTGAGGGCTTTGTATGTCAGAGTGAGAATTTTGTGTTTGATCCTAGAGGCAAGAGGAAGCCAGTGAAGGGATTGGCAGAGAGGAGCAGCAGATGAAGAGCGACGTGTAAGGAAGATGAGTCTGACAGAGGCATTCAGTATGGATTGTAAGGGAGCTAGGCGGCAGGTGGGGAGACCAGAGAGGACAGAGTTGCAGTAATCAAGGCGGGAAAGAATGAGAGAGTGGTTAAAATCTTAGTTGTGTCTTGTGTAAGGAAGTGTCTAATTTTGGAGATGTTTTTAAGGTGGAAGCGGCAGGCTTTAGCCAAGGACTGAATGTGAGGAGTGAAGGAAAGATCGGAGTCAAATGTGACCCCGAGACATCGGGCATGCGGGGTAGGGGTAATGATGGAGTTGTCGATAGTTATAGAGATATTAGGAGTGGAGATTTTGGAAGAAGGCGGGAAAATGAGGAGCTCAGTTTTGGAGAGATTTAGCTTGAGGTAGTGGGAGGACATCCAGGAAGAGATGTGAGAAAGACAGTTAGTGACACGGGTTAGCAAGGAAGGAGATAGGTCTGGTGCAGAGAAGTAGATTTGTGTGTCATTGGCATACAAATTATATTGGAAACCGTGGGACTTAATTAGGGAGCCTAGTGATGATGTATAGATTGAGAAGAGAAGGGGACCAAGGACAGAGCCTTGCGGTACTCCGACAGAAAGTGGTGATATGGCAGTGGAGGCCCCAGAGAAGGCTACACTGAAGGTACGGTTGACAGGTAGGAAGAGAGCCACGAAAGGGCTGTGTCACAGATGCCGAAGAATTGCAGGGTTTGGAGCAAAAGAGGGTGGTCGACAGTGTCAAAGGCTGCGGACAGATCAAGGAGGATAAGCAGAGAGAAGTGACCTTTTGATTTTGCTGTAAGTAGGTCGTTGGTGACCTTAACAATAGCTGTCTCTGTGGAGTGATAGGGACGAAATCCAGATTGCTGCAGGTCAAGAAGGGAGTTTAACGTAAGGAAATGGGATAGGTGTGCATATACTAGTTTTTCGAGATGCTTTGAAGCAAGAGGGAGGAGGGAAATAGGGCAGTAGTTGGATGGGGAGGTAGGATCAAGGGAAGGTTTTTTGAAGATAGGTGTGACCAGTGCATGTTTCATCGATGAGGGAAATGTACCAGTGCTGAGGGAGAGGTTGGAAATATGTGTTAGTATAGGGGTAAGGGTAGCAGAGAGGGAGGGGAGTAGCTGTGAGGGGATAGGGTCAAGGGGACAGGTAGTGAGGTGAGAGTGCAGTATAAGTGCCGAAACTTCTTCCTCAGTAACAGGGGAGGATGAACTAAGTTTCAGGTTATGAGGGTTGTGGTTGAGTGAGAGCATTTGAGGGGGGGAGAGAATGGAATTATCTTGAGAGCTGATTTCATGTCTGATGGAGTCAATTTTGTTAATTAAGTGACTGGCAAAGTCTTGAGCTGACAGAGAAGTTGTATTAAGAAGTGGGGGAGGGCGGAGGAGAGTATTGAAAGTGGAGAACAGACGTTTTGGGTTTGAAGAAAGATTAGAGATAAGAGTAGAGAAGTAGTGTTGCTTGTGGAGATTAAGGGCAGAATAGTAGGAGTTCAAGATGAATTTGTAATGAAGAAAATCAGCTGAACTCCGTGATTTTCTCCAATGCCGTTCAGCAGTACGGGAACATCTGCGTAGGTACCGTGTCAGAGGAGTATGCCAGGGCTGGGGATGAGTGTGTGATTTCCGAGCAATGGTAAGAGGGGCGAGATTGTCAAGGATGGATATAAGGGTGGAATTATAGTGGCAGATAGATTGTTCAGGGCAGGAAAAGGAGGAGAAGGATGAGAGGAGCGGTTTAAGGGAATTAGCAAGTTGTTGCTGATCTAAAGACATAATGCTTCTTTGAAGTTTGGTGTGAGGAGTAGAAGGAGGGAGAGTTATAGGAAGGGATGATATGTTGTAAGTAAGGAGATGGTGGTCAGAAAGAGGAAAAGGGGAGTTTGAGAAGTTTGAGAGAGTGCATCGATAGCTAAAGATCAGGTCAAGAGATAATCAGTCCATTGTGACAGACCGAAAGAGGAAGTGAGTTGCAGAAGTTGTTTAGCGGATGAGGTAGTGGGATTGTTAAGGGGGATACATATACAAGTCAAATGTGACCCCGAGACATCGGGCATGCGGGGTAGGGGTAATGATGGAGTTGTCGACAGTTATAGAGAAATTGGGGGTGGAGATTTTGGAAGAAGGGGGGGAAATGAGGAGCTCAGTTTTGGAGAGATTTAGCTTGAGGTAGTGGGAGGACATCCAGGAAGAGATGTGAGAAAGACAGTTAGTGACACGGGTTAGCAAGGAAGGAGATAGGTCTGGTGCAGAGAAGTAGATTTGGGTGTCATCGGCATACAAATGATATTGGAAACTGTGGGACTTAATTAGGAAGCCTAGTGATGATGTATAGATTGAGAAGAGAAGGTGACCAAGGACAGAGCCTTGCGGTACTCCGACAGAAAGTGGTGACGGGGCAGTGGAGGCCCCAGAGAAGGCTACACTGAAGGTATGGTTCGACAGGTAGGAAGAAAGCCACGAAAGGGCTGTGTCACAGATGCCGAAGAATTGCAGGGTTTGGAGCAAAAGAGGGTGGTCGACAGTGTCAAAGGCTGTGGACAGATCAAGAAGGATAAGCAGAGAGAAGTGACCTTTTGATTTTGCTCTAAATAGGTCATTGGTGACCTTAACAATAGCTGTCTCTGTGGAGTGATAGGGACGAAATCCAGATTGCTGCGGGTTAAGAAGGGAATTTAACATAAGGAAATGGGATAGGCGTGCATATACTAGTTTTTCGAGAAGCTTTGAAGCAAGAGGGAGGAGGGAAATAGGGCAGTAGTTGGATGGGGAGGTAGGATCAAGGGAAGGTTTTTTGAGGATAGGTGTGACCAGTGCATGTTTCATCGATGAGGGAAATGTACCAGTGCTGAGGGAGAGGTTGAAAATATGTGTTAGTATAGGGGTAAGGGTAGCAGAGAGGGAGGGAGTAGCTGTGAGGGGATAGGGTCAAGGGGACAGGTAGTGAGGTGAGAGCGCAGTATAAGTGCCGAAACTTCTTCCTCAGTAACAGGGGAGAATGAACTAAGTTTCAGGTTATGAGGGTTGTGGTTGAGTGAGAGCATTTGAGGGGGGGAGAGAATGGAATTATGTAGAGAGCTGATTTCATGTCTGATGGAGTCAATTTTGTTAATGAAGTGACTGGGAAAGTCTTGAGCTGACAAAGAAGTTGTATTAGGAAGTGGGGGAGGGCGGAGGAGAGTATTGAAAGTGGAGAACAGACGTTTTGGGTTTGAAGAAAGATTAGAGATAAGAGTAGAGAAGTAGTGTTGCTTGTGGAGATTAAGAGCAGAATAGGAGTTCAAGATGAATTTGTAATGAAGAAAATCAGCTGAACTCAGTGATTTTCTCCAATGCCGTTCAGCAGTACGGGAACATCTGCGTAGGTACCGTGTCAGAGGAGTATGCCAGGGCTGGGGATGAGTGTGTGATTTCCGAGCAATGGTAAGAGGGGCGAGATTGTCAAGGACGGATATAAGGGTGGAATTATAGTGACAGATAGATTGTTCAGGGCAGGAAAAGGAGAAGAAGGATGAGAGGAGCGGTTTAAGGGAATTAGCTATTTGTTGCTGATCTAAAGACATAATGCTTCTTTGAAGTTTGGTGTGAGGAGTAGAAGGAGGGAGAGTTATAGGAAGGGATGATATGTTGCAAGTAAGGAGATGGTGGTCAGAAAGAGGAAAAGGGGAGTTTCAGAAGTTTGAGGGAGTGCATTGATAGCTAAAGATCAGGTCAAGAGAGTGAACGTCTTTGTGAGTGGGAGAATCAGTCCATTGTGACAGACCAAAAGAGGAAGTGAGTTGCAGAAGTTGTTTAGAGGATGAGGCAGTGGGATTGTTAAGGGGGATACATATACAAGTCTTAATATGTGCATATATGTATATACAGTATGTGTATACATGTGTATTTATGTTTATATCTGTATATATGTATATACATACAGGGAGTGCAGAATTATTAGGCAAGTTGTATTTTTGAGGATTAATTTTATTATTGAACAACAACCATGTTCTCAATGAACCCAAAAAACTCATTAATATCAAAGCTGAATATTTTTGGAAGCAGTTTTTAGTTTGTTTTTAGTTTTAGCTATTTTAGGGGGATATCTGTGTGTGCAGGTGACTATTACTGTGCATAATTATTAGGCAACTTAACAAAAAACAAATATATACCCATTTCAATTATTTATTTTTACCAGTGAAACCAATATAACATCTCAACATTCACAAATATACATTTCTGACATTCAAAAACAAATCAGTGACCAATATAGCCACCTTTCTTTGCAAGGACACTCAAAAGCCTGCCATCCATGGATTCTGTCAGTGTTTTGATCTGTTCACCATCAACATTGCGTGCAGCAGCAACCACAGCCTCCCAGACACTGTTCAGAGAGGTGTACTGTTTTCCCTCCTTGTAAATCTCACATTTGATGATGGACCACAGGTTCTCAATGGGGTTCAGATCAGGTGAACAAGGAGGCCATGTCATTAGATTTTCTTCTTTTATACCCTTTCTTGCCAGCCACGCTGTGGAGTACTTGGACGCGTGTGATGGAGCATTGTCCTGCATGAAAATCATGTTTTTCTTGAAGGATGCAGACTTCTTCCTGTACCACTGTTTGAAGAAGGTGTCTTCCAGAAACTGGCAGTAGGACTGGGAGTTGAGCTTGACTCCATCCTCAACCCAAAAAGGCCCCACAAGCTCATCTTTGATTGTCTGAGTCGGACTGGAGCTCTCTGCCCTTTACCAATCCAGCCACGGGCCCATCCATCTGGCCCATCAAGACTCACTCTCATTTCATCAGTCCATAAAACCTTAGAAAAATCAGTCTTGAGATATTTCTTGGCCCAGTCTTGACGTTTCAGCTTGTGTGTCTTGTTCAGTGGTGGTCGTCTTTCAGCCTTTCTTAGCTTGGCCATGTCTCTGAGTATTGCACACCTTGTGCTTTTGGGCACTCCAGTGATGTTGCAGCTCTAAAATATGGCCAAACTGGTGGCAAGTGGCATCTTGGCAGCTGCACGCTTGACTTTTCTCAATTCATGGGCAGTTATTTTGCGCCTTGGTTTTTCCACACGCTTCTTGCGACCCTGTTGACTATTTTGAATGAAACGCTTGATTGTTCGATGATCACGCTTCAGAAGCTTTGCAATTTTAAGAGTGCTGCATCCCTCTGGAAGATATCTCACTATTTGACTTTTCTGAGCCTGTCAAGTCCTTCTTTTGACCCATTTTGCCAAAGGAAAGGAAGTTGCCTAATAATTATGCACACCTGATATAGGGTGTTGATGTCATTAGACCACACCCCTTCTCATTACAGAGATGCACATCAGTCTTGAGATATTTCTTGGCCCAGTCTTGACGTTTCAGCTTGTGTGTCTTGTTCAGTGGTGGTCGTCTTTCAGCCTTTCTTACCTTGGCCATGTCTCTGAGTATTGCACACCTTGTGCTTTTGGGCACTCCAGTGATGTTGCAGCTCTGAAATATGGCCAAACTGGTGGCAAGTGGCATCTTGGCAGCCTCACGCTTGACTTTTCTCAGTTCATGGGCAGTTATTTTGCACCTTGGTTTTTCCACACGCTTCTTGCGACCCTGTTGACTATTTTGAATGAAACACTTGATTGTTCGATGATCACGCTTCAGAAGCTTTGCAATTTTAAGAGTGCTGCATCCCTCTGCAAGATATCTCACTATTTTTGACTTTTCTGAGCCTGTCAAGTCCTTCTTTTGACCCATTTTGCCAAAGGAAAGGAAGTTGCCTAATAATTATGCACACCTGATATAGGGTGTTGATGTCATTAGACCACACCCCTTCTCATTACAGAGATGCACATCACCTAATATGCTTAATTGGTAGTAGGCTTTCGAGCCTATACAGCTTGGAGTAAGACAACATGCATAAAGAGGATGATGTGGTCAAAATACTCATTTGCCTAATAATTCTGCACTCCCTGTATGCATATATATAAGAAGGTTCTTATATTCTTTAATCATTAGACTATCAGGTCATTATACATCTCATAACGAACTATGACCAGATTACGAGTTTTGCATTATGCCTCATAACACTGCTTTTTCACTACTGCTGCTATTACGGGTCTTGCAGGTATAACTGTACCGCACACTTTTTTGGCCGCAACGTAACTACCGCACCTTTCAAAAAGTCATTTTTCAATGGGACTACCATAGCGCCTGAACAGCCAATAGAATCCTATTGGCTGATTGAATGAGCCAATAGGATTGACGCTCAATCCTATTGGCTGATTGCATCAGCCAATAGGATTTTTTCAACTTTAATTCTGATTGGCTGATAGAATTCTATCAGCCAATCGGAATTCAAGGGACACCATCTTGGATGACGTCCCTTAATGGAACTTTCATTCTTCAGTAGCCGTCAAAAGAAGAGGATGCTCCACGCCGGATGTCTTGAAGATGGAGCCGCTCCGCGTCGGAAGGATGAAGATAGAAGATGCCGTCTGGATGAAGACTTTTGCCCGTCTGGAGGATGACTTCTTGCCGCTTGGATGAAGACTTCTCCCGGGTTCGTTAAGGACTTCTTGCTGCTTGGATGAAGACTTCTCCCGGCTTTGTTGAGGATGGATGTCTGGTCTTCAAAAGCTGAAAGTTGATCTTCGGGGGTTAGCGTTAGGTTTTTTTTAAGGGTTTATTGGGTAGGGCACAGAAAAAGAGCTAAATTCCCATTTAAGGGCAATGCCCATCCAAATGCCCTTTTTAGGGCAATGGGGAGCTTAGGTTTTTTAGATAGGATTTTATTTGGGGAATTTGGATGTGTGGGTGGTGGGTTTTACTGTTGGGGGGGTTGTTTGTATTTTTTTTACAGGTAAAAGAGATGATTTCTTTGGGGCAATGCCCTGCAAAAGGCCCTTTTTTATTGGCAGTTTAGTTTAGGCTAGGGTTTTTTTTTGTGGGGGGGCTTTTTTATTTTTATAGGGCTATTAGATTAGGTGTAATTAGTTTAAATGTTTGATAATTTCTTTTTTATTTTGTGTAATTTAGTATTTTTTATTTTTTGTAATTTAGTTAATTGTATTTAATTAATGTAATTTATTTAATTGTAGTGTAATGTTAGGTGTTAGTGTAAGACAGGTTAGGTTTTATTTTACAGGTAAGTTTCTATTTATTTTAACTAGATAGTTAGTAAATTGTTAATAACTATTTACTAACTATTCTACCTAGTTAAAATAAATACAAACTTAGCTGCAAAATAAAAATAAAACCTAAGATAGCTACAAGGTAACTATTAGTTATATTGTAGCTATCTTAGAGTTTATTTTACAGGTAATTACTTAGTTGTAAATAGGAGTTAGTTAGGTAATAATAGTAATTTTTATTTAGATTTTTGTTAATTATATTAAAGTTAGGGGTGTTAGGGTTAGGGTTAGACTTAGGGTTAGGTTTAGGGGTTAATATATTTATTTAGTGTTAGTGATGTGGGAGGCCAGAGGTTTAGGGGATAATAACTTTAGTATAGTGGCGGCGGCGACATTGGGGGCGGCAGAGTAGGGGTTAATAAGTGTAGGTAGGTGGTGGCGACATTGGGGGCGGCAGATTAGGGTTTAATAAGTGTAATGTAGGTGGTGACAATGTCGGGGGCGGTAGATTAGGGGTTAATAAGTGTAATGTAGGTGGCAGCGATGTCGGGGGTGGCAGATTAGGGGTTAATAAGTGTAATGTAGGTGGGGGCGATGTCGGAGGTGGCAGATTAGGGGTGTTTAGACTCGGGTTTATGTTAGGGTGTTAGGTGTAAACATAACTTTTCTTTCCCTATAGGAATCAATGGGGCTGTGTTACGGAGCTTTACGCTCCTTTATTGCAAGTGTTAGGCTTTTTTTTAGCCGGCTCTCCCCATTGATGTCTATGGGGAAATCGTGCACGAGCACATAAAACCAGCTCAAAGCAGCGCTGGTATTTGTGTACGGTATGGAGCTCAATGCTGCCATATTGCCTGCTAACGCCGGCTTTTTGCAAACCTGTAATAGCAGCGCTATTAAAGGTGAGTGGTGGAAATAACTTAAAGTTAGTACCGAGCCGCTCATAACGCAAAACTTGTAATCTAGCCGATCGTTTTTTAAACATATTCTTTTTTATAATTGTATGGGCTCTTTCCCTATTTTTTACATTACACCTCAGAGTGGTTTAATGTAAAGGAATAGTACCCCAACTTTTATTTACATACATATAATGCTGGCATTTACAAAAACATTAGGATCAACTACGCTCAGATTGGTAATCTCCACCCCCTAGGACGTTTTACATACCTCATAATGATGATGTAAAACAAGGTGAGAGTTATGTGATTAATATTGTTTTACTTGGGTCAATTACACTATTAGATTGATTGACATTGCAAATTGTAAGCGCTGTTCCTTGTAGGATATTCCTCTATCAGACTGAACTCGGCCAGTAGTCTTGTTATCCCGGCGTCGAGTCATAAAGATAGGGAATATCCCAGAGCAGAGAAAGATAGTAGGATGAGGAAGGCAGCACTCACCACAGGCAGGGCAGTCCCCAGCGGCAACGGCAGAGCAGTCCAAGGACAAACCACTAGAATGGTTAGGCAGGCAGGGTTTGGCAACAGCGAAACAGTCCAAGGGCACACTACTAGAATGGACAGGCAGGCAGGATTTGGCAACAGTAAAGCAGTACAAAGGCACACCACTAGAATGGTCAGGCAGGCAGGGTTCGGCAACAAAGAGGCAATCCAGAACATCAGGGATTAATAAGCAGAGCAGTCAGACAGACAGGGTTCAGCAGCAATAATCAATCCAGCAATTTAGGGGTTAAGAGGCAGAGCAGTCAGACAGGCAGAGTTCAGCAGCGGTATAACAATAAGGCAGTAAGAAAGGTACTATCTATCACACCCAGGAGCACACAAAGTAACACCTATACTTGGGCAGTAATAGATCGTACAAGGAACACTTACATAGCGGTAGTATTCGTGCCACAAGCGTCTGACCGGCATCAGAGAGGGAGAGAAGTGTGTGGCGATGACGTCAGCGCCACACGCCTCCAGACCCGACACAGCCCTAGGCAACGAACAGGGAAGGAGACACTGTGCCCCTAGCAACGGCTAGAGCGGTGCGGCATGACAACATTTGTGTCCATTTTGCCTCATCAGCCCAGATATGGCAGAACCCTGGAGGATTAGCAGTCACTTTTTGTAAATCAGTTCTCAGGAATCTATATAGCGCTAAATAATTTATCCTTATTTGTTTTATATATATATATATATATATATATATATATATATAAAAGAAACAAACTTGCACTCGCTGGTCTTTTTAGTGAAATAATTTACTGAAAAATTGTGACGTTTCGAGGACAAAAACTTCAAGGCTGGCCATTTTTGTGGACGTTTTTCTACAACCATTGGTGAAGAATATGAGGTCTTACCTTAGGGATTCCACACAACTCATTGAAGAGATAAGAACTATTACGTTCCAAGAGCGTGTATCCTGGTAACAGCTGATGTTAACAGTCTTTACACTATCATCCCGCATGAGGCAGGGAAGCAACTAGTGTCTGATGCTTTGGATAGATATCCGTATGTGGGTCCTCCGAGGGATTTCCTTATTAAACTGCTAGATCTAAGTCTGCGGCTAAACTATTTCAAGTTTGAGGGAAAGTACCATCAGCAAATATCTGGTACGGCCATGGGATCGAATGTGGCCCCCTCACTAGCCAACATCTTTATGGAGCATTACGAAACAGCAGTGATGGGAATCTACCATAAGCCTGAAGTACTATTCTATAAAAGGTACATCGACGATTTGCTAATTGTTTGGAGTGGCACAGTCTCAGAGCTTGAAACATGGTTTACACAGCTGAACTCTCTTTGCAATCCAGTAAAGTTCAAGTTGTAGCATGATATGTCAAACATTGAGTTCCTAGACCTTAATATCTTCAAAAGGGATAATGGCCAACTAGGGACTTCACTGTTTAGGAAACCGACCCACAGAAATTCAATTTTGCATGCTACTAGTAATCACCCAGTAGCACTCCTTAAAGCAATCCCGAAAGCCCAACTCTCTCGGACGATTAGGAACAATAGTGACAAGACTAGAAGAGATCAGCAACTTGAAGAAACGCAACAACGTTTCACACAAAGAGGATACAATCCCCGCCTGGTCTATCAGAGTAGAGTGCAAGCTGAGAATGATGACAAAACCCTGACTACATCTAGGAACAAGGATGAGAAGAGAATGACATTCACGACTATATATAGTCCCCTGACGAGATCTTTGGGAAAGTCATTAAGAGAACATTGGCACATCGTGCAGGGTGATCCATCACTCCCATTCAACAATTGGCAACATCCTAGAGTGGGGTACAAACGTAATAAGAACCTTAAAGATCTTCTGATGCTAACGGATCCGACTCACTGCTATACCCATGAGACATGGTTGTCACAGAAAAAGAAACCAGGGTGTTATAGGTGCTTGGGATGCACGACCTGCAACTCTATGATCCCAGGGGCCACCTTTGGCCACCCACACCGTAACCAGAGATACAAGATCAGACATGTATTAACTTGTACCACCACCCATGTGGTTTATCTATTAAACTGTAGCTGTGGGCGTTTTTATGTGGGTAAAACCACAGACGATGCCAGAACTCGGTTTGCCAACCATAGGTCTTCAATCAGGACAGCACTTAAAAAGGGTTCGAGTGACCAGCCAGTAGCTAGACACTTTGTGGAAAAAGGCCATGGACTCCAGGATTTAAGATTTACGCTAATAGACCATGTCCCCCCACTGAGGCGAGGGGGTGACAGGGATACACTCCTTCTACAAATTGAGGCCAAGTGGATCTTTCGATTAAACACTCTTCAACCACAGGGACTGAATACTATGTTTGATTGGCACTGTTTTCTATAGACTGGCATTGTTTTCTATAGACTGAAGTGTTTTTGCCTTGTGCCATAACAACAAATTTTTTTTTGGGAGAGTCCACGTACCATTCAATTTCACTCACCTAAGTTTCTTTTATATTCTTTACACCTTTATTGGTGATTTGGGCTTTGATCTATGTTTATTTCCCCTTTCTTCTTTGTACTCTGAATGGGGTTTTTATTGGTGATATGTGGTGAACTTGGATGACGTTATTTACATGTTTTCGCTATTGAATGTAATTATTTCGTTTTTCCTATTTTCCTTTTTTTATTTATTTTCTTTTTATTTTCTATTTTCCTATTTTCCTTTTTTGATTTTCTTCTTTTTGGGGGCGACACTATATCCTTGTTAGTTTTAACACTGTTAGCTTTAACCCTGTCTTAGTCCTTACCTTTGTGATACCTATGGCTATAATACTAATATGTATGGGGTTTATGGCACAATATGGCCAATAAAGTCAATGGTGTAATTACAGCTTTACTTTTTGAATGTGGAAGTGTTTGCCTGATAGAGTATATTGAACATATGACAATTGGATTTCTGACAGTTGTGACATGTATTTACAGATGTGTGGAGTTCGACTGTACATCTTTGACCTTCTCTATGATTTGTAGTCTGCTACAGTTTAAGTTTAATCTTAATCGTAACTCTAGTAATTTCAGCGCTTAATTTCCATCATGCGTGTATATTCTAGTGCTGTAGAGCATATGTGTGACTTGTTGCTAAAGGTCACTATGGCAACGGTAAACAATCCCGGTGATTGGCCGATTGCCCCCCACGTGAGAGTCCTGTGTAGTTCTGAGTTCCGGGTTCTCTACCCGGCGTTGTGTACCGATGCGGCAGTGAACGGCTCCTGAGTCTGTGGGTTATGTGTCAATTCTGGTGAGTTTAAAACTGGCGATTTGATTCTGTTCTTTAGCATCTTTAACTCTCTATGGAGTATCAAATGGCAGTATGAATGATTGAATGGTAACTCTCATTATACTTATTAAGTGATCTGCTTGTTTTTCACGCTCGTTTCCATTGCATCACAGTTTCCCTAATGCGCACTTGGGCTGTCACTGTTATGTCAGAGCCAGGATGGCTCATCTTTAAATATGTTTATACGATAGCACATATTTTATATGATAAACACTTGTTGTGTACAATGTGACTCAGTGGTCACCATGGTTACCATTTGGCGTTTTTTTTGTCTAATTGAGGGGAGGGGTTTGGGTTTACACAGTGTATAAAGTCACTATTGTTTGTTAAACACATTGTCTGAGGAAGGGGATTTTTTGTCCTCGAAACGTCACAATTTTTCAGTAAATTATTTCACTAAAAAGACCAGCGAGTGCAAGTTTGTTTCTTTTTTCTATATTGATTTTTACTAGCACCCTGGCAGTTGTTATTAAGTGAGAGTGCACATCTTTGCTACTGTTATATATATATATATATAACAGTCATGGCCAAAAATATTGGCACTACTGCATTTCTGTCAGGTAATGCACCACTTCGTTCAGATAATTGTTGCAATTACAAATGTTTAGGCATTCAAATGTTTATTTCTTTTGTTTGTATTGGTATAACACACAAAAGTAGGAAAAAAAGCCAAATCTGACACATTCCTCGAAAAAACTCCAAAAAATGGACTGGACAAAATTATTGGCACCTTCTCAAAATTGTAAGAAATAATTGCTTTCCAAGTTTGTGATGCTCCTGTATTTTGTAATCAAACTCAACTGTATCCATTAAAAGATGCTGAAAATATAGAAATCCCACCGACAACCAGTTAAAATGGTGAAAAATTCACTCAACCTTTCTGTTGTGTGTCTCTGTGTGCCACACTGAGCATGGAGAAGAGAAAGAGCAGCAAAGAATTGTCTGAGGATTTGAGAACAAAAATTGTGGAAAAACATGGACAATCTCAAGGTTACAAGTCCATCCCCAGAGATCTTAATGTTGCTGTGTTCACTGTGCGCAACACTGTCAAGAAGTTTACAGCCCATGGCACTGTAGCTAATTTCCATGGACGTGGATGAAAGAGAAAAAAATGATCAAAGATTGCAACAAAGGATTGTTTGAATGGTGGATAAAGAACCTCAATCAACTTCCAGACAAATTCAAGCTGATTTTCAGGCACAGGGTACAAATGTGTGAGCTTGCACTATACTCCGCCATCTGAATGAAAAGGGACGCTATGGTAGGAGACCCAGGAGGACCCCACTGCTGACACAGAAACATAAAAAAGCCATATTGAGGTTTGCCAAAACTTACCTGAGGAAGCCAAAATCCTTTTGGGAGAATGTGCTGTGGACAGATGAAACAAAATAACAGCTTTTTGGTAAATTCCGTCATTCTATTGTTTTCAGAAATAGAAATGAGGCTTTTAAAGAAAAGAATACAGCCCCTACAGTCAAACATGGTGGAGGTTCACTGATGTTTTGGGTTTGCTTTGCCGCTTCAGGCACTGGATATCTTGACTGTGCGCATGGCATTATGAAATCTGAAGACGACCAAGAATTCTGTGGTGCAATGTAGGACCCAGTGTCAGACAGTTGGTTCTCTGTCAGAGGCCATGGGTGTTACAGCAGGACAATGACCCAAGGCACACGTCAAAAAAGCCCCCAGAAATGGTTTAAGACAAAGTGCTGGAGAGTACTGAATTGGCCAGCAATGAGTCCAGATCTCAATCCCATAGAACACCTGTGGAGAGATCTCAAAACAGCAGTTGGGAAAAGGAAACCTTTCAATCTGAGAGACCTGGAGCAGTTGGCAAAAGAAGAGTGGTCTAGAATTCCAGTAGAGAGGTGTAAGACACTCATTGATGGTTAGAGGAAGTGATTGATTTCAGTTATTTTTTCCAAGGGGTATGCTACCAAATATTAAGTTGAGGGTGGCAATAATTTTGTCCAGTCCATTTTTGGAGTTTTGCGTGGAATGTGTCAGATTTGGCTTTCTTTCCTCCACTTTTTTTTGTCATACCAATACAAACAAAATAAATAAACATGAGAATGCCTAAACAATTGTAATTACAACACATTTCTCGGGGCAAAGTGGTGCATCATCTGACAGAAATGTGCGGGTGCCAATATTTTTGGCCATGACTGTATGGATATATTTTTTTTTCAACTTTTTTTTCTCCATTGACTTCTATGAGGAATGCGAGTATGCGATAGTGTTTGCTTAATATTGAGATGTTAAGTTATGGGTGAATACGTAAATGCGATCGCCATTATCGGATTTCGACTGTAATACCAGCACAACCCCACTAGCGCAAAAATGAAAATCCTAGCAGAGTTTTCACTATAGCAAAAATACAAAATACCACTCCCCTTGTAATCTAGCCCAAAATTGTGAGTTTAGTGGTCCCTGAGATCCGAAAGGTTGGCGACCCCTGCTCTAAAACACTCTGGAACTCACTCAGCCAATCAGTTGTTCACGTTTGCAAGATGTCTGAGATTCCTCTTGTACTATCCAGAAATATTACTTTACTCTAATGAAACAGACACATATTTTTTTAATTACAAACATTTACAAAACCTGTGTTGCAGCTGTAATTCTTGCTTTTTCACATTGCTAACAATTCTTATTTGCTATGAGAGATATCATGTATTTCTTACCTTAACATAAGGCCCATTGTCAACTGATTAAGCATCCATGAATCTAGCCCATTGTCTCTGAGACATTTTCATTATCAGTCTTGAGTAACATTAGAATTAGGTGGCAGATTAAAATCAACCCAGACTAATTCAACCTATTGATTGACAAGCAATTCTCTCGTGCAATTGGTTGCATGAGAATAGGGGAGTGTCATTGTATGTGTGTCCATTAGATTAGTAGATTATTGTATTAGCATGCAGTATTTCCACTTGGACAGGGAGTAAGAATAAGCAAATTAGCTCCTCAATGTCTTCATTTTTTACTTCATGCATCCATTTTAAACATGGAGAGAGCATTAAAAGCAAGCAACAATATAAATACAATAAATGAATGTATGTGTAAAAGAAATTAAAAAAAAATAATAAACAGTTAGTAGAATGCTATTACTTAAAAAAAAAAATACTTTGGGCTCCATGTACTAAGCTGTCAATTCATCCGTCATTGTTGACGCGGATAAACTCGCTGTTACTCGCCGCGGGCGAAATGGTGTCCGCTGTTGCTATGTACTAATAATCCCACAATAAATAGACACGTCTAGCCCGCCGCGAGCAGTGGCGGAATATTGATAAATTTGACGCCTCGCTCGCCGCGACTAAGCTGATGTACTTAACTTTCAGTTGAATTGTATGGCCAATTGTTAACACGTGACATGCAAGGTGTCACGAACGTCATAGTAGTCGCGGGAATAGAATTTTGCTCCTATAAAAGTACAACTTTTCTAAACAACTTTATTATTGTTCCAAAATTTTTGGAGAGTGATTACAGAGCGTTATTTTTTGTGATCTTTATTTACAAATTCGATATGGCTTCATCTGGATCTGAAACTGCTTCAAAATCCAAGAATCCTCACTTTTCGCATCTGCAAAACGTTGTTTTGATTGACATGATTATTGACTCTTATGATTATTTGTTTGGATGTTGTGTCAAACAGACAAATTTTTCTAGGAGGAAGCAGATCTGGCAAAGGATCAGCGATGCCGTTAGTGCCCAGGGTCCAGGAAAAAAGGATGTCGATCAGCTGAAGAAGCATTACAACAACATTAAACGTTTTGCCAAAGCTAAATTCGCCAGAGAAAAAAATTCGGCATGTGCTACCGGAGGTGGACCAGCATATGTGGCAGACCTCAACGACTATGAGCAGAAGCTTGTTCAGCGTCTGGGACCAGAGATCATCACTGGCATAACGGATGATTGTGACAGTGATTTAAGAGGTAAATGTACAACATAATTGACGCAAAAATGTTTGTTAAATTATGATAGCTCATTGTCTCCAATATATATTTCTTAAAAATAACATGATCTGACTTCTTACGCTTCCGTATCTGAATCCATATAGGCCATTTAGGCCCCAAATACTGTAATCATTTATGTTGCATATATGTATAAGGGATTGTACAATAATAGGGTTGTTATACTGCCTTTTTTTTTAAAGCTATAATGGAAATATATATTTGTTGATTATAAATATAGTGATCCCTTAAGATAACACCCATGTGTTCATTTACAAACCAGTATTGCATAGAAACTCCTTAAAGAGATAATGACAATAGAAATAATGTAATTTGAAACTATTCAAAAAATATTGATGTTGTGTAACATGGTATGTTCGACATTAATCATGAAATACAATTATTTTAAATTCATATCACTTTAACTTTTATCTCTGCATATTCTGACTGACCCCAGATCACATGCCTTCTTAAATCTCTGATCTATTGACTTCCATGTAGCGGTATTTGAGTATAGAATATTATTTTTAACATCTTTCAAAATTAGAATATATAATTGTTCTCTGCTTTCTAAACATATACTTTTTTCAGACATAGCTATGCACATAGTTGACGCAGTCATATGACCCATATATGTGCATCAACCAATGATCATTTACTGTGCCTGTATAGATTTGCTTTTCATCAAAGTATATCAATCCAATGAAGCCAAAAACATAATACAATTAAATATTTTTGAAAAAGCATTTTCTTATGAGATCTCGAAATTTTATTTGTTCATGTCCCTTTAATGATTGAGCCTTCATTCACTGCTGTGATTATATTATTATTAACACTTTTAGCTTTCAGTTTAAACTAGAAATAAAAAGAAAACTAAAGTATTAATATATATATATATATTTTTTAAAGCAACACCAACAACACAAGCAGAGCCTGTGAGGAGTAACAATGAAGTGCCCACTTGTTCTACTTCGTCTTCCGCTGTTTACAGACCACCCAGTGCAGATGGTTCCAGACCTTCGGCCAGTTTTTCACATGGCCAATTCATACGCTCCACATCTACTGTTACACACAGTACTTCATCAGCGGACACACTTCCTGATGTAAGGACCAGCACTCCAGAAACTGGTGTTGGCAGAGCAACTGGTAAGTACTTTACAAATTTAATGAATAATTTCAATGTTGTGTGTTTTATCTTTTTTATCTATCAAATAATTATTTTTATTTTTTTTAAAAAATGTCAAATGTCATTATTGACATAATCGAATTCGAGATCTTTTACAGATGGAATGGAATTTGAAGGACAAATAGCAATGATCTTAGATTTTCATGAAAGGGACACTGTACAAAAATTTTTTAATTGAGGATTCATGTAGAGCATGCAATTGTAAGCAACTTTCTAATGGGTTTAAATTTTATCATTATTTTCTTTTTGAGAATTGATAATAGTATTAAATTAGAAAGTTGATTGAAATTCCATGCTATATATCTTATTCTCAAAAATATTATTTTTGGTTCAGTGTCCAGTTAATTGCAAAGTACATTTTCATTAATAATTTTACTAATAGAAATTTCACTGAATGTAATAGCGTTTGAATAAATAATTACATTAACTAAAAAAACATTTTTATTTTATTTATTTTTTTATAGGTGATTTGGGACGTCTTTTCCAGAGATTGACTGGACATTCATCTCCATTATTTAATGGTATGTATCACATATGTATATATATATATATATATATATATATATATATATATATATATATATATAATATAACTTAAATTTGTGTATGACTGTTGTATCTGCTCTCTCCTTCTATTCTATTTCTGCAAGTGTTTTTAGAAAATGTTATTTTTATTTACTAACAATTTGTTATGTCTTGATCTAGAAGAAGAAAACTCATCAAGGGAGATCACTATCAATCTCATGCCAATAGTGGAAAATCCCATTCAAGATGAACCACCAGGAGGGCTTGATGGAAGCGAGACTCCAGATATTCTTGAAGAATGTGGAGATGCACAACCGGATTAAATACACACACCGGAAAACCTGGAGGAACCAGTTGAAACACAGGCACCACCAATTACACTGGAAACAGGTGCTCTAAATATTGATAATACACCGGCAGAAGGACTATTGGCCGATGTGGGATTAAGGGAAATGTTGACCCTTGCAAGGCAATATAGAGAGGACCACAGAGATATGCAAAATATTCTAAACACTAATATTGAACGCTGGGCAGCTCTGTCAGAAAAAAATATTGAACTGGAAATGGAAAGGAATGACATTGAAAGGCCGAAATTACAGCTGCAAAGAGAAATGTTCCAGTGGCAGAGGCAGATGGATGAAGAGAAAAACCTGCAAATTAACAGAGCTTTATCCATCACTGAAAGGACAGTACAATCTCTGTTGTCTATTGTCAGTGAAAGGGAGGGTACAACAGACTCAAAGAGGCCACGTCTGCAGTGAACATTTAATTTATTATTTATAACACCATAGTCCCTAAAGTTGTATTTTATGTTAATTGTTTTCATCGATATATTTTTTAATTAGTTATTAATTGTGTTCTTTAAGTTTAAAATGTTATTGTTTAATAAAGACAATTTTTTTATGCCCAAAAATGTTTAATTCCATTTACATATACATATGCAATGTATCATATGGTTTATTTCATCACAAATATTACCTCCTGATGTGCTGTTATCTAGGTTATCTACTATATTTTCTTCTGCACTTATGTCCACTCCTTTAAAGCTTTCATCTGAGCCAACTCCTAGTAGAAATATACAATATGTATTAGTTAAAACTTTGATTTTCTTAGATTTAAGATTACTGAGTATGAAACATACCTTTATCTACCATCATTGTTGTTAAAACTTCTATCCTTGGTTGAGTATCATCTGAACTCAAGGCTTCAAATATTGGCACACTATCAGGATTTTGAAAATCTTCCATTTCAATACTATTTTCCATGTCTTCCATGGTAATATCTATGAACGTAATTACAAAGATAAAGATAGAAAACTATTAAAGCCAAAACCTAAAATATATTATTTAAAACTTAAATAATAAGTCATTAAAAGGGACACTGAACCCAATTTTTTTCTTTCATGATTCAGATAGAGCATGCAATTTAAATAAACTATCTATTGTACTTCATTCTTTTGGTATCTTTATTTGAAAAGCAAGAATGTAAGTTTAGATGCCAGCAAATTTTTGGTGAACCAACTGTGTTGTCCTTGCTAATTGGACAGAACCAATAAAAAAGTGCTGTCCATGGTACTCAACCAAAAATTGGCTGGCTCCTTAGCTTAGATGCCTTCTTTTTCAAATAAAGATAGCAAGAGAATGAAGAAAAATTGATAATAGAAGTAAATTAGAAAATTGCTTAACATTGCATGCTAAAACTTTTTAAGCCAAAACCTAAAATATATTATTTAAAACTTAAATAATAAGTTATTACCTGTCTGTGTGTTTTTATGAAAAACTTCATATGGATTGGGAGATAATTTAATATCCAATAGTGTTATTGGAAAAGGTGGAGAAAGAGCTTCACTTCTGGGTGTTTGCACTAACATTGACCTGAGGTAGCGTGGTGGCTGTTCACACTTCATTTTCCTACTTTTCATATCTATAAACATATATATATTAAAAAAAAAATTGAATTTAAAAAAAAAATGTAATTAATCCAAGTAATTTTTTATTTTCAAAACATAAAAATTATGCTTAAAACTACAATTATAATAATTGGACACTGAACCATTTTTTTTTCTATTGGGATTGTAATAGAACATGCCATTTTAAACAAATGTATAATTCACTTCAATTTTTAAATTTGCTTCATTCTCTTATTTTTTTTTTATATAAAAAAAAGCCATCTACGTTTTACCAACCAATCATCAAGAAGAACACAATAATGTTTTCACACACAATGTGCCTGCATCTAAACTGAAATGATTGCTTTTCAAATAAAGATACAAAGAGAATGAAAATAAATTTGATGATAGGAGTACATTGTAAAGTTGGTTACAATGGCAATTATATTTTACTCTACTTATTCAGTTTTGCATGCTTACTTTTCTAACATGTTTCAATGGTATATAGTAATATATTTATATTTTATTCTACTAACTCAGTTCTGCATGCTTACTTTTCGAAGATGTTTCAATGGTATATACTAATATAGTTATATTTTACTCTACTAATTCTGTCCTGCATGCTAACTTTTCCAACTTCTTTTAAGTGTATATAGTAATATAGTTAAATTTTAATCTACTAACTCAGTTCGGCATGCTTACTTTTGTAACTTGTTGTAATTGTATATACTAATATAGTTAAAGTAACACTCAGAAAATAATATTGTCCTTGATTCGTCAATGATGACGCAGTTCAAAAATACCATCGTTATTTTCTATTATAAAAAATAATTTAATATATAATTTTGGAACTTACATGTCCAAAAAGACACTGTCGTCTTGTTCTTTTAATTTTTGAAATACGATGCATTCTTCTCAGCATCTCGTATATATTTATAATTTTGTCTCTGCATTCCTGTCTCACTGCCCTCACACCACCAATCCGTTTAGGGAAATATTTATCCATGGCATAAACTAATATCACCAATTCTCCAGCACCAAAAGGTTCAGGACGCGACATGTTTGACGATGACATGATTAATCGTTATGTCAATCATTAGCGCATTGATCTAGATATGTATCCCCGAAAAATTTAAACAATATAATGTATATGTAGATTAATGTATTTTATGAAGGTTTGTAAATTGAATTGATGTTTATAGTTATTACAAATTATATTTTGTTTCTAAACATTTTCTTTGTTTCAGATGTGTTGATATGTATTACAATTTACTTTGGTTTACAATTGTTATTAATAATATTTAATATATAATGTTTCAAGATTGATTGTCAGTTTGTAATAAAATATAAGATATTATTAAGGATAAGAAAATAAGTGTTAAGAGTAAGCCCTTAAGGTATTTTTAATTGGAATATGGGGCAACCTAGTAGCTGTTAAAAATTGAGATTAGAATAAAACAAAGCAAATTAGCAAGTCTTTTTTAACTCAAAAATCCTATCTGAAAACATAAAGCACTTTGGAATATACTGTCGCTTGTTACATCTACAATTCAATGACACAATACAATGAATTGCCATCAGCTATGGAGGGATTACATTATACTAATCACATTATGTAAAAGAGTGAGAGCAGCTATAGACACTAGTGTGATGTCACAAAGACAATGTATTACCTATAATATATTGTCTGTAATAACTTTGATCATAAACTTTATTTATTTGAAACGTTTGATAATTGAAGAGCAACAACTGTTATGTATTTAACTGTTTATCATGAGTGATTTTTAATAACCTTAATTCTTAAAAAAAAGTAGAAGACAAGTTAATAAAGAAAGTTTTTTATTGATCAACTGAAACTTTAATCTTAAATTTTTAATCTTAAAAGTAGAAGACAAGTTAATAAAGAAGTTAATAAAGAAAGTTTTTTTATTGATCAACTGAAACTTTAATCTTCAAAATATTGTTCGGAAACCATGTCCCTTGTTGCCATACCACGCCTATTAGCTTGTTCTACACATATGTCTTCTGTTAAATGATCAGCATCTATGGTATTTTCATCTTCTAATGGACAGCCTCTTTTTATTGCTATATTGTGCAGTATGCAGCAAACCAATATCATTTTTGCAACTTTCTCTGGTGCATACTGCATAGCACCACCAGAATGATCAAGACATCAAAACCCCATTTTCAAAAGACCGAAAGTCCTCTCAATAACCCCCCTGGTAGATCGGTGAGCTTCATTGAAACGTACTTGACTTCTGGTCTGTGGGTTGTTATGGGGAGTCAACAGCCATTCTGTACATGAGTACCCTCCTAATAGAAGATATAATAAATATAAATATTAATATAAAAATAATTTTAAAGATTGAGAACTATACAATACAAATTTAAAATATACAGATTACAGTCAACAAATTGGGCGCAATTTATGTACATTGAAATGAGAGACAAATTAGACGCCAATTATGCTTACCTAGAAGCCATCCTTCAGGCATATTTCCGTCCTCGAACTTCTGGTATAAGCCAGTCTGCTTTAAGATGTAAGAATCATGACAGGAGCCAGGAAAGTTAGAACGGACACTGATAATCCTCATGTTGGGGTCACAGACCATCTGGACATTCAAGGAATGGAAATGCTTTCTATTCCTATAGATCTCCTCATTAGCTTGAAGTGGTCTTACAGCAACATGGGTACAGTCTATGGCACCTAGGACATTGGGCATCCCAGCCATCCTATAGAAATTGGACTTTATAGATTGCCATTCTTCAGGCATAGATAGCAAAGAAACATATAGATGAAAAATAACCATCATAGCCCCAATGACTTTGGATAAGTGGCGTGAAAAAGCAGATTGACTCATTCCAATAATGACGCTAGAAACTGCCTGAAAGGAGCCTGTTGCCATAAAATGCAATGCAGCTAATAGTTTCAGAAGTCCCGGAATAGCTTGTGAACGAGCCGTCATCGGCTCCAAATGATCTTCAATCTCTCGATACAGATGCAATATGGATTCGCAATCAAGCCGGAATCTTTGTATGATCTCTCGGTCAGAAAGGCCGTGCAAACCAACCCATGGAAGGAATACACGGGGGACACGAACTCTCCTTCTTCTAACCATTCGATTAGCGACATTTCCAGTATTCTGTCTTCTAGCCCGGATTTGCATCACACGGAGAATAAACAAATACAGAATTCTCTCCATAGCTGCTGAAATGAACAATGTAAGTACAATGCTGATATTACTGCCTTTTATATATGTCTAGACTGGTGCCTAGAGTGACTTTCCTATTGTTTTGTATCTTGCCCGCCACCTAAAAGGTGGAGAGGCAAAAATAACGAGATGGGAGCGGAAATTGTCGCAAGCGGACAAATAGATTTTTTAGTACATTCGTTTTTGGCGAGTTGGTGGTCAAATGTGTATAATTACAGTGAAAAATGGAGAGGTAGCGAGGTTTGGTGGATAAGTATGCTCGCAATTTTAAAGATGCGAGTTTGAATATAGTTGACGGCTTTGTACATATCAGTTTGCGAGTTTTGATGCGAGATTTGTTGCGGGTAGCTCGCTGACTGCTTAGTACATGGAGCCCTTTGAAAAAAAAAAATCTTTAAATCTAGGATATATTAATATACCCTATGAATAGACAATTAAAAAAAACAGTGTAGAAAGTTAGGACACATAAGTCCAAAACATAAAATAAAAAAGTGAACATTTCCCACCACTTTTTAATGTAATGACAAAGTCAAAACTTCAGTGCTTAAAGGGACACTAAAGTAAAAAATAGACTTTCATGATAACAGTTTATACAGTACATATATACTTTTTGTGATTGGCTGATAGCTGTCACATGATACAGAGGCAGGATAAAGTAACTTTGAAATTTGTCAGGAAAAGTATCTTCTACTTATTTGAAAATCAGCCTAAAGGCTTGTTGACTAAAGGGTTGCCAGTTATCAATAGAATTGTTCATTTCAGTCCCCAAGTCTCGCCAAGTGCCCTCCAGGTGAAATATTGTTTTGAGGGCAAAGGGTGGCAACACCAAATATTGATTTGTTTTAAAATTTCCTTCTACTAATTCACCTAGTATTTTGTTAATTGATAAAATAAACTATTGATATTTCTATATTTGAAAGCATTCTTACTTTACAGTACCTGCCTTATACTTTTGCACAATAGTGTTTATAACACACTATATGCACATATAATATATACACAATCCCCCATATCATATGGATTTATTATTCAAGTACAGGTTTCAGTATTGTATTGTAGCAAAAGTGGTTCAGTTCACATCTGTAAATTATATTGTTGCTCAAAATTGTCTAAAGGGATCGTTTACATTATGCAGCAGATGGAAATACTGCTTTTAACATTTCTCCAGTGTTAGAGAACCATCGCAACCCCACAGTGAAGTGTAGTAAATCACCTGGTGGTGAGACTGTCTTCTTACAGTTATTTAATCCGTTTATAACATTTCACCTGCAACCTTGAATGTATAACATAGCGTTATTATGATGAAGATTGCACTTCGGGCCCTATTCACTATACCATAATTGCCCACAATACACACATACCTTCCCCAGCTCAAAGCAAGACCCCTTCTCCCCTTTGACTAATCCTTGTTCCCCAAATAAAAACAGAACAACATAGCTTGGAAGAAAGGCCATTCACGGTCATTTTATAAAACTTTATAGGCAACATATCAAATATTAACCAGTTATGGATAGAAGCAATTGAGTCCCTAACATAACCCATACCACAGATTGTTACGTCTGCAATGGGAGATCGTGGGCCTCCTTAGAATTCTTTGGCCTGTCTACCTGTAAGAATGATTACAATTAGGTCTTCACCTAGCGGGCGTCAATCCCAAAATTCAGCTGAGCTGTCACTCTTTCCCTTCTTAGCTCTCTCACTGAGCCTACAACTAACACAAATGACTAAACACTCTACCCCAGTAGGGACACTCGTGTGAATAAGTAAGTACTTCAACAATCAGCACTGAGAAGAAACTATATTATAGCTTAGGCTTACAGGGCTAGCTCAACTAAACTTATCTAGGCCAAGGAAAACTGAAGCAACCCTAAAAAAGCCATGCCTCAAAGCTGCTTATCCTGCAACATATTCACACAAGGGACAGGGGAAAGGAGGGTGGTAGGGAAGTAGGGAAAACTCTTTGGTAAGTAAGCCCAGCCTACCTAAACTTGCAAAAACTTTGCAGCACCACAGTTACTCATATAGTTCAAGAAGGTTAACCCTTAGGTGTGCTCCAGACTCACAATGAGTCTTTCACTATCATTGTCATTTTTGTTGTGAATTTGTTGATTATGATGTACTACTGTTCTTAAAGTCCATTTTCAGATATTCTTTGTGAAGTAGACTACTAACAAAACCAGTTATTTATTATAGGGATCCTCAAACCTTATAATATCTAAATTAAAATATTATCCCTGATTAACAGTGCCTATTCATAGCTGAAACAGCAGCACATTTAATAAAATTTTTAGCCATGAAAACATGTCTAGTGACTTTTGCTATTTTTCCCAATACTGCACAACAATTAGATATATTGGGGCCAATTTATCAAGCTTCAACTGATAATGCGTTGGAAGTCCGCGTCAAATTAGACGCAAAGTTGATCTGCCCTAGTTAACAAAGTGTCAAGATTATCAAATGTAGAAATGTGTGACGTAATATACGCTCCCACAATATCAATCCGATGCAGATCGATGCTTGCAAAATCCAGATGTTTCAAATTCACATTCGACTCTATTTGACCCTCTTCCCAAATTATCAAACATTCAACAGGTACGCTCACATCTATTTCTGCCGCAGCGTACCTATCGTTCAAACCGCCACCCTTGAGGCTGCGAATACCATAGAAATCAATGGGAGTATAAAAACACAGAAAGGTAATGTTCGATGCTGCAAGACAATGAAGCATATTACATAATAAAAGTACTTATGGATTATAGATTATGGTACATATTTGTCTTTCATTACAAAGCAAGGGGACAATATTATTGCTTCAAATTTGGTGCACTAGTAGATATAGGGATAAAAATGAAATAAATACATTACACAATATAACTAACTTCCTTTTGTGGATAAATCTATTTGCAATATGTTTAATGCATGTAATACAAGTCCCACTCTTCACTTCGCACCAAATTTGACGCAACACTTTTCGCATCAAACAACCCACAAACTAGTGACGTTTTTCACCACTTTTGATTGGGATATGTGGGTGGTGGGTTGTAATGTTGGGGGGGATTGTATGTTTTTTTTCAGGCAAAAGAGCAGAATTCTTTGGGGCATGCCCCGCAAAAGGCCCTTTTAAGGGCTGATAAGGTAAAAGAGCTTTTCTATTTTTATTTTAGAATAGGGTAGGGCATTTTTTTATTTTGGGGGTTTTGTTATTTTATTAGGGGGCTTAGAGTAGGTGTAATTAGCTAAAAATTGTTGTAATATTTTTGTAATGTTTGTAAATATTTTTTTATTTTTTGTAACTTAGTTCTTTTTTATTTTTTGTACTTTAGTTAGTTTATTTAATTGTATTTATTTGTAGGTATTTTATGTAATTAATTTATTGATAGTGTAGTGTTAGGTTTAATTGTAGGTAATTGTAGGTAGTTTATGTAATTAATTTATTGATAGTGTAGTGTTAGGTTTAATTGTAGATAATTGTAGGTATTTTATGTAATTAATTTATTGATAGTGTAGTGTTAGGTTTAATTGTAACTTAGGTTAGGATTTATTTTACAGGTAATTTTGTAATTATTTTAACTAGGTAGCTATTAAATAGTTATTAACTATTTAATAGCTATTGTACCTGGTTAAAATAAATACAAAGTTGCCTGTAAAATAAATATAAATCCTAAAATAGCTACAATATAATTATTATTTATATTGTAGCTATATTAGGGTTTATTTTACAGGTAAGTATTTAGCTTTAAATAGGAATAATTTATTTAATAAGAGTTAATTTATTTCGTTAGATAAAAATTATATTTAACTTAGGGGGGTGTTAGTGTTAGGGTTAGACTTAGCTTTAGGGGTTAATAACTTTATTATAGTAGCGGTGAGGTCCGGTCGGCAGATTAGGGGTTAATAATTGTAGGTAGGTGGTGGCAACGTTGGGGGCGGCAGATTAGGGGTTAATAAATATTATGTAGGGGTCGGCGGTGTTAGGGGCAGCAGATTAGGGGTACATAGGGATAACGTAGGTTGCGGCGGTGTGCGGTCGGCAGATTAGGGGTTAAAAAAATTTAATAGAGTGGCGGTGATGTGGGGCTGCCTCGGTTTAGGGGTACATAGGTAGTTTATGGGTGTTAGTGTACTTTAGAGTACAGTAGTTAAGAGCTTTATGAACAGGCGTTAGCCCAGAAAGCTCTTAACTCATGGCTTTTTGCTGCGGCTGGAGTTTTGTCGTTAGATTTCTAACGCCCACTTCAGCCAAGACTCTAAATACCGGCGTTAGAAAGATCCCATTGAAAAGATAGGATATGCAATTGGCGTAGGGGGATTTGCGGTATGGAAAAGTCACGGCTGCAAAGTGAGCGTTAGACCCTTTCCTGACTGACTCTAAATACCAGCGGTAGCCCAAAACCAGCATTAGGAGCCCCTAATGCTGGTTTTGATGGCTAACGCCAAACTCTAAATCTAGCCGAATGATTTTAAAAAACGAATGTTTGATTCAATATAGTCTTAAAATGATAGCTCAAAGAGAGTCTACCTAACATTTAACTGTCATGAATCAGATAAAGCAGAAATTAAAATCCCCTCTTTACTGTCGTACTATTTTCAGTGTTCTTCTTCCTTCTCTTGAATTTCAATTTCATTAATAAATCTCATGTTATATGGCAGCCCATTTTATGCCAGCCCATTTTATGCCAGCCCATTTTATAATAATAGTGTTTAAAATTAGACTACAATCAGGAGGGGTTACACAGGTGCAGAGAGAAAACTGGCCCAGATCTTATAATATCCATTGATTGCAAATAAATACATATGATACCCTGATTACATGTTATATTCACAATTATTCTTGCTCAGAATAATAATACATTTACACTATATACATATAGTGGTATAAATAAACACAGAGATATGAGACAAACATTTTTTGTATAACAAATACATAGAAAATAACTATCAGATATTATTGTGTGTTCAGGTATAAATCTAGCTATTTCTTGGACATTAACAGATGAAAAATAAAAGATTAGCTTTAGAGAAATGTGCTTGTTCATGGACAGTAATTAAATGATGACTCTTATTTATCAACTGTCTGATGTTTATCGCTCCGTACTTGACGGTCGTGTTTTTGACAGAGTTTTTAATAAATAAGAGTGTTGTATTGTCTAGCAATGTCTGTGAGCGTATTGACGCCAGCGAATGCACAGATTGACGCTTTGATAAATTGGCATCATTGATTATAAAAAAAAATTAATGTCTATTTAAAGTTGCTGTAGTCCCTTTATGTTCAGTTAAAAATATATCTTCATAGTAGATAGTAGTAAATGCTTTTAGTGTTAATTTCTAGAAAGCAAGTAGTTAATCCTTAATACATATATTCATTCTGTTTCTGTTACAGATATTACACAATCAAAATCAAATAGATTATAAATATTTATAACCCAGCTGGAGATATTAAATTGTTGCTTCCACTGCCCACACTAGTGAGGTCAATTAATCCCTTATAAGCAAAGCATCAATTTGCTTTTATAAACATATTTATTTAGTGTTAGCTCACATTAACAGTTGATCTTGGGTCTCCGCAGCCAGTACTCACCAACAGAAGAAAAATTTCAGATTAGGAGTGTAATGGAAAAAAAATAAATTAAAATCACTTCCACCAAATCTCTAACCAGAAATTCTTTTTCTTTCCATTTCAGGATGGGCACTTTTCCCTGACACCGGTTTTGTTGTTGACCTTCATGCAGGTGGTGATGTTTCAAATATTACTCTCAATTTGTGGTAGTGGATAGTGGATACTATGTTTGTTTTTGACCCGAGAGAGGTTACATGCCTTGAATGAGTTTTTTTTTTTTTTTTTTTTTTTTTAATAATATTTTTTATTGAGGGTAAACATTGACAAGACATGAATTTGCTCATTTATCATACAAAACAAAAATATCAGAAAGGTGAATAACATTTGTTGCCAAACATATTAATCTAATAATTGGACAAAAAGAGGTAAATAAACAATACTTGAGGAGCAAATCTCTAAACTACCCCCTATTTTTCCCCAAAAGCAGCAGAGGCTACTCTTGGACCTCACTTGTCACACTAATAAACTGGGGGTTTTAAGTGAAGCAGGCCACTTGTGGACCTGTTTCTCTCATTTGCACCTCCTATAGTTGCTCGGACCTCAAATGGGTCCAGATGACTCAAGTTGCGAAGGAGGGCAATAAACTAGTAGAACTAAAATAATAATAGGGTCACTCTCGAACCCTTGATATTACATAAACAGAGGGGAAACATGATGATAGTAAATAAAATAGGGATATTATGTAGATAGTACAGGCCTCTTATGGACCTCTAAAACCACAGGACAGGTAATACGATAAAGCTATGATATAGGTTGCTATAGTTATATAGTTATACTGAAATAAATAAAGTCCCTCTTGGGCTCAGTAGTCATCCTCGGGTTCATTAAACTCTATAAGAATAGATCTGAATTGGGATTATAAATTATAATTAGTAAAAGAGAACAACTGCAATGTTTTGCTTAATTATCTCAGGTCAACATGAATACTGTAACATAGGTAAAATACAAGAAATATACTAACACTATGGTAGCAGAGCAAGTACTTATGTTCATGTTGACCCCATATTGTTTCACCAAACTGCTTATGATAACTTAGTATGAAAATTCTAACTAATGATACATTAAATAAATACATGAGCTGAAATGTAAACAAAGGTTACAAGGATGAACAATTTGCAGACTCTAGAACTCAAAATATTAATGAAATATAACTACAATAATAAGATCCGCAGAGCCTTTCTTACAGAAATGTAGGTAAAATCTAAACCTACGGGTAGGACAGAGACTACGGAACTCTGTCAGAGAATGAATGCGGAGGAGAAATTACTCGTCCCTTACCGCATAAAGGGGGGGAAGGGGGGGCGGAGTAGAGAGAACAAGTTGGGGGAGTTATACATAGTGTTATACACATCTATCATGTAAGAAGTTTTGCAGGAAAAATAGCAACTAATTGTACAACTAGGGTCATTTGAAAAACTAAGCCTATGTGCAGGGGAAATAGGGGGTGGGAAGAGCTGGAAAGAATATAGTCTTCCTTCAAACCTTTATTTATATCTAAGACCAGCATGCTGGGTGCTATATGTTGTAGGTGCAGGGTTTCTATTTCCTCAAGAGTATATGTACTTGTATAAAGAGACATGCAAGAATTATTTAATGTGTATCTAACACAACAATATTAGTTATAAAGCTGTAGGTAGGCTAGAATAACATTATACTATGCAGTGTGAGATAACAGTGCACACTGAGGTAGATGGGCCCCTAACAATTATCTGAATCTCCCCTCGCTACTCCACTTAGCTCTAGAATCGTACCACCTACTGCAAACAGCTCAAATCTTGGTCCTACCACAGGAAGTACCAGTTACACAGCTATAGGTAGGATCTCATAACTCTATAATATACAGTGTGGAGTGATAACATTAAGGTTTGTGTATTTTTATACTGTACAGTATGTGAGGCAAGTTACAGGACATACCACATCGGCATTTACTTATTTTATAGATATCCTAGTCTCAAAAAACTCACCCCAAGCTAGGTAGTAGCGCCTATGAGCAAATAAGTAAGGAGCAAAATATAAATTTTATGCTATCTTCTTCCCACCTCTGGCACATAAAGACAAACATCCCCCAAGGCTTGAGTAGTTATACAGCGTTTGCCAACTATCCCTCTAAACTCACAGGGCTATTCCCAATTACCCAGTGCCGGATCGTGCATAGACTATTGCTTAACAGGGAAGGGGAACAGGCCTATGTCAGACCTACAGTGTAGCTTATATGGACTGAAGGGGAAGGACTACTCCCTGTCTAACAAACATCACACCTTTACCTCTCAATACAGTCCAACTTTCTAATAAATGTCAGTATCTAAGTTACAAACAATGAACTGGGGCTTGGGCTGATCCGCTTCAGTAAGTCCCCATTCCCTATGTTGCATGAGGTAACAGTCTTAGGAGTTAGAGTAATTCTGGGGTGGGGTGAGGTCAGGCCTAGCAGGCCACAGGCTGTCTCAATGTCTGCAACTTTACCCAACCCTGACTCTTACGACCACATCAAGATCCAGAAGGGCTCCTGGCACTGCGGGAACCAGATCCGACGAGCTCTCCGTCGTGCGCCACAGCCTCAGGCCCCAGCCGCTGCAGAGAGCCAGAGTAGCAAAAGGATAGCAGGCCACCGACATCCATTGATCCTCCGCATCACCCTCCACAGGGGAGCCGGCCGGTCTCCCCCATATGGCCAGGTAAACAGCAACCATCTGGGTACGTCTATTGCGGCAACCGTCATGAGCCTCTGCCTGCTCAAGCGCAGTATCGACCACCGCTGCCTTCATATCTGTGTCTAGCATAGGAGGGCCCACTTCTACTGGAGTTTCCAGATTTTCAGCGCCTCTCAGCCCGGTGTCCCCAGGGCCAGCATACCGCTGCCTCTCTCCCAAACCAAAAGCTCCGGTACATGTATTTACATCCAGTGGCCGTAGGCCACATGTCAATTTGCTTGGGACTGTCTCCTTCGCCATGGTAAGCCTGCAGGGTTGCGTCAGAGGGGTCTCAATCAGTTCCATAAGGCGATCAAATCTGCGGTGTATTTGCCGCTCAGATTCTGCAAATAGAGCTAGTATTGCAGAATAAGAAACCTCCTCCATGCTGTAACATAGGGTGTTAAGAAAATTGCTTGCGGTCTCTTCGTGCCTGGTATCCCAGGGGAGATGCTGAGTATCCTCTCAAGGAGGCAAAGTTTTAGAGATGTGTCTCTAGGGAAGGAGATGATGTAAAAAAAGTCCTGTATTATGGCGGCCTGCTACATGCGGCAGACAAACTGGAAGGCCTTTGTTCTGTTGATTTTGTCGGCTAATATGCATTATTGTCACACATCGTTTATTTTATATTCCTAGCCTCATTGAGAACCAGGTCCCACAGTATAAGGGTGTTCAAAGGGCCTAAAATATGAGATTTATTAAGCAGATGGCAGGAGCTCTGAAATGGCACGTCTTGCTGCTTCTGCTGCTGGCTCCGCCCCCCAATGAGTTATTTTTAAAATGGCTGGTGTGTGTTATGTGATCACCATCAAGATATTCCATCACATGGTATCACGGCAGGCATTTTAAAATCCTAGATCCTAAGCATACTAAACAACTGTATTTATTCCATTTCTTAATATGTACATGTTGTATTCCATTCTGCAGCTTCTGTCTTAAACTGTTTTAATTTCTGGGCAAAGTTATGTACTGCAATATATGTGTTTTCCTTGCAGCATGCTTTGTACTGCCCAAAAGGGAACACCCTTTAGAAACTGGGTAAGTTTTATTTTCATATATGTGCTTTTGGGGCTTCTTTTATATATGTTCTGAGCAAGACATTTTTGTATTGTATGCTTATCTCTTGTAGCTCCAGTAATATCCACCCTGAAGCCAAGATTAAAATCTGAACATGATGTGCTACCAATGTCTGGGAAAATATGAAATTATATAAAGAATGTATTCTACAGTTATTTGGAAAGATGTTTCTATTGTGCCCCCTAGCTTTATGTTTGAAGAAATCATGGCTTCAGAAATAAAGTGGATTCTATTGCAGTCTATTTCTGAGACAAAAGAGGACTTTTGATTCCTGCAAGCATACTGAAACTATTAATATAGAAATAGGTTTTAGTCTATTAGAAAGACTTTGGACATTTCAGACCATGCTAAATCTACTTAAGCTATTTAAGACTGTCATTTCTCCACCTTGAAAAATAGACCTAAATTTTCGTACATAATTGCTATAAGTTTTTTAGTTAGAGTGTGGTCATTTGGCAACTGTATTGTTTACATGAATCACTTGCTGTAGTGTTTAAGAATTCTCCTAAGGTAGATGATGTTCAGGATATCCTTGCAAGAAAGATGTAATTCTTGTGTGTTTAATTATTCTGTGAACAAAAAAAAAATCTGGAGTTGGTTTTATTAACTATTCCCTTGTTCAACTTTCTCTTTAGCTACACATGTAAATATATTTATAAAGTAATTTGGAAGGAACCAATTTAGAAAGTCAGAGGACCAAAAGTGTTTCGCTAACATGAAGAAACAGGAGCATCTTATATTTCTTATATTATATTAAATCATCTATTCTTTGTTGAGCTAAAATGCTGCTAATTGTTGACATAGGGCCAGAGTACAAGTAGCGCACTATTTAGCGCTTTCGCTCACGTGCAAACACTAGCAGTAATAAACTTTTAACACTTACGGGTTAGCACGCGTATCAAAATTTGAAAGTAAAATTTTTGCGTGTTAACTTGAGGTTTTCTGATATCACAGCCGAGTTAACTTCTCCCCATAAATAATAATAATAATAATAATACTTATTGCTCGCACGCTAACCCAACAGGAGTTGAACCTACAGTTGTAACCCAAAGGTACTTATGAATATTTTACATTCCAATGTTCTTCATATAGAAGAAAATGTTCTATTTATTTTTAAATATATATTTCTCTAAATATCTCATGATTTTTTTTGTAAAATATATATATATCTATACTTATATCTATATGAATAGATATAGGTATAGGTATATAGATATATATATAGGAATATCTTTTTACAAATAAATAGAACGTTTTCTCCTATGTGAAGAGCATCAGAATGTAAAATATTTACAGTAAATACACAGTAAAACATTATTAAAATTAAAATTGAATAAAAATGATTTGTCTTGTTTTCAGGGCTCCGAAGTATGTGTGTGTGTGTGTGTGGATGTATATATATATATATATATATATATATATATATATATATATATATATATATATATATATATATAGATAGATAGATAGATAGATAGATAGATAGATAGATAGATAGATAGATAGATAGGTAAGACTACAGGCGAATCTTCTGTCTTACGCGTTTCAGCTTCCTGCCTTAATCATAGACATATAACATAGATCATATATAGATATAGATATACATACATATATACACAGCCATACCTCATTTTATTGCGCTTCACAGATATTATTTTTTTTACAAATTTAAGGTTTGTGGCAACCCTGTGTTGAGCAAGTCTATCAACATCATTTTGACAACATATATACACATATATACACACCTATATATACACAGCACCAGCAAAAACATTATGAATTACTGAAGTCTCAGATGATGGTTAGCATTTTTTTAGCAATAAAGCATTTTTTATATAAGGTATGTACATAGTTTTATTTAGAGATAATGCTATTGCCCACTTAATAGACTACAGTATAGTGTAAATATAACTTTTATATGCACTGGGAAACAAAAAAATAGTGTGACTCTATTGCTATATTCACGTTATTGCGGTGGTCTGGAACCAAACCCACAATATCTCCGAGGTACGTCTGTGTGTATATATATATATATATATATATATATACATATGCTGTATATTAATATATATATATATATATATATATATATATATATATATATATTATAGCCCTTTGTATTCAAAAACCTTGTCATATACTTTATACCTTTAACCCTTATAACTTTTTTTTAGTTTTTATGTGAATTATTTTTATAAGTTATTGTATATATGAGTATTTATGTTGTGTTATTGAAAATTTTTACGTAGCCTTAACCCTTTACGCAATGATTTAAGTCATGCCAACCTGACAAGTGCAAATTTAGTTTAAGCTTGTGCTGTCGCTGTTATTTTAAACTTGAAATATGCGCACAAGTTAATGCGGGCGCAATATTTTTATGTTGTGTGCGCTAATATTAGTAGGCCACTTTCAATTTAGCCAATAAAATTACCATCCTTGGGTGAGATTATTATTATTATCAGTTATTTGTAGAGCGCCAACAGGTTCCGCAGCGTTAAGATCACAGGCTTTACGAGACACAGTAGTAACTTTATTGTATTTCAGCAATGATGGCCAATAAACAATAAGGTTTCAATTTAGCTTGTCTCTGATACTATACATATTGATAAGAATTAAGTTTTAGAATAACATTAGCAGCCTCACTGCAGTAGTATCAAAAAATAAGCCATCTTATTTTACACCCCTGCAAATAATGTACCAAATAAAATAATAACAAAGAATAATAATAAAGCTGATTATTTATATGCGTTCTTACTCCAAAGACTGCCAGATTTGTCAAGTATTAATAATATTTGATTTTGGCATTACATTTTAAAATACATATAGAGTATAGCTTAAATGGCTTGAGATATATGAAATATATAGTGGTATTAATTATTAACTCTAACACTTGCTTTGTTTCCTACATTATTGTTTTGTAATTGACTTTCATCTCTCTTTCTACTGTATTTCTGGAGATATTGAAAATAAATCATAGCTTTATAAGTAAGCAATAATCACAGCAAAAAATGCAGCTAATGGTTGAAGTGATGGTTTTTCTAAGCTAATGGAATTTTGGATTATATGCTGAAATTAATCTTATATTACCAGCAGTTATTTTTAAGTTCAGACTTTTTAATGACATAGTTCCTAAAATGTGCTCTGTTGCCACTGGTAAAAATGTAATTACTTCTCTTGACTGTGCTGTGTATGCAGCAGTTTAACTATAAAAAAAGCCACTTCATATTTAAATGAACTCTTAATTAATTTCACTTTATACCCTCCAGTATAGCTTTTTAAATTTCCTATAAATAAATTTGACCTACAATTTTATTTTGTAGAAGGTTTTGATAAATGATTAAAGTATCACGTTAATATAATAGGTTCATTGTGATTTTTTTTTGTTCTTTGTGCAGATTTTCTTGCTTTCATTAAAGATCATACTTAGTAAAGTTTACCTTTCTGACTTATTTCAGTGTTTTTCTTTGTTTTGTTTATAAAGTATTTGTTTGTTTTTTAAGTCCCTACTTTAAAGGGACAGTCTACATTAAAATTGTTTTTGTTTGTAAAGATATATAATCCCTTACCCATTCCCCAGTTTTGCACAACCAACACTGTTATATTAAAATACTTTTCCCCTTTATGATTACCTCTATCAAAATTCAACTTTCATGATTCAGATAAGGCATTCAATTCCAATTTACTTTTATCATACAATTTGCTTTTTTCTCTTGGTATTCTTTGTTGAAAGCTAAACCTAGGTGGGATCAAACTGATTTCTAAACTAAACTAAATTGAAGGCTGCTTCTTATCTAAGTGCATTTTGACAGGTTTTTTTTTACAAATAGACAGTGCTAATTCATATGTGTCACACAGATAACATTGTGCTCACTCCCGTGGAGTTATTTATAAGTCAGCACTGATTGGCTAAAATGCAAGTCTGTCAAAAGAACTGAGATAAGGTGACAGTTTCCAGAGGCTTAGATAAAAGGTAATCACAGAGGTCAAAAGTGTATTAATATAACAGTGTTGGTTATGCAAAACTGGGGAATCAGTAATAAAGGGATTAAATATTTTTTTAAACAATACAAGTTCTGGAGTAGACTGTCCCTTTAATATTAAGAAAAATCTTACATTATAGTATTGGAACAATTAAAATAACCTCTTTTTTAAAGTTAAAAGAACATACAACTCCCGTATGACTAAAAACCCTGTACATCATTACAAAAAAAGGAGGTTATTAACCAAACAATATATCTCCTTCCTCCTCATTCCTGCATTTTTTTTTTTTTTGGTGCCAAAAACATTAATGAATTAACAAACTAATTTTGTCAATTATTTATTTTTCGTCCAATAATGTATTTGACTGTTTGCATATCAAATGATTTGACGAATCAGCAAAATGTAGACAAATTTGCATTTGTCTGAAACTTGCATGCACATCTCTAATAAATTGTATCTCTAAAGATAAAAGAGCAAAACTCAATAGAAAGAACTGGTGCAAATTAATCCCAATAATTTATCAAATAGTATTTTGAATCTTGCCTATAATTTAAATATACAATACATTTCATGTTTTTTTTCAAAAAGTAAAATTTAACTCATGCCTCATCTGGGACAGGTGACCTTTTCTTTATCTGTCCATTTAAAACAATTTGTTTGTTTATTGAGAAACAAACAAAATGTTGTACAAACAGAGTGCCTTATGTGTATGTACCTATTCTAATTGTAGATAAATGTTCTCTAATCCTAGAGCAGATATTACATGTGGTGAGACCTAAATACAGTATTTTACCAAGATCACACATTACAAGGTATATAACAAAAGTGGAGGCATGATTTTAACAATCTCTAATTGGGAACATTCCTGTGTCCTCTTAGGACTAACAGTTGAGTTGCTCCAGTTAACAGATAATCACTAGCTTTTCAACAAATGAGTCTCACAGTTGTACATGTTTTGAACCACAACTAAGAACTTTTATCTTTAATTTCTGGTCTCAGTTGTGAGACTAGATATTGCCAATAGATATTTTTTCCCCAATAAGAATAACAGGAACCATTATTATTATTATTATCATTTATTTGTATAGTGCCGCCAAATCCGTAGTGCATTTTGCACTGTCAGTGAGTTTGTCATTAGCAGTCAATAATGATAATTAAATACTGTTTACTGCAAAAGTTACTTCATCAAATTTAGATTTTGTGGTATTATTATAATAGGGCCCTTTATTTATCTATCTAATATCTAGTTGTTATCTAATAAGGCAGATCTATTTACTGTAGAAACTTCACATTTTGCTCTAGTGCTGAGACAGTTAGATTATCTCCAAAAGTCTTTAAAGGGACAGTCAAGTCCCCAAAAATATTTCATGATTCAGATAGGGCATGTAGCTTTCCAATTTACTTTTATCACCAATTTTGCATTGATCTCTTGGTATTCTTAGTTGAAAGATATGCTAATTTCTTAGACCTTGAAGGCCACCTCTAATCTAAATATATTTTGACCATTTTTTACAACTAGAGGGCATTAGTCCATGTGTTTCATATAGATAACATTGAGCTCATGCACGTGAATTTACAGAGGAGTGAGCACTGATTGGCAAAAGAAGTCGGTCAAAAGAGCTGAAATAAGGGAGCAGTTTGCAGAGGCTTAGATACAAGGTAATTACAGAGGTAAAACTTGTATTATTATAACTGTGTTGGTTATGCAAAACTGGGGAATGGGTAATTAAGGGATTATCTATCTTTTAAAACAACAAAAATTCTGGTATTGGCTGTCCCTTTAAGAGTGAGACTTATAAGTTATAGGTGTCTTCTGTAGAACAAATATGTTTACGTTTATGAGATGTCCCTAAGCAACAACATAAGGTATATGTCATGGATAATAACTTTTAGCATGGTGTAAAGAATTACCAGAGATAAATTTCCATAAAGCATTATTATATATCATATATTACCAGCTGCTTATAATGGATATCATTGTGACAGAATAACAAATGTTATCTGATTGATTTTTTACCTCTACAATGAGATTGGGATTAACCCTTTAAACGTGTTGACAATAAATCCTTTTCTAATCAGTAGAATACATATACACATATTTTATCATTATTATCATTATTATTATTATTGTTATTGCTATTAGGAAAGGAGCATCTTGTTCAATTTGTATGAACTATAGTAATTCCCTAATCTTTGCATTGTCCCATAAAAAACATTATTTACATGAATGCTTACTTTGTACTGTTCATTTGTCACATAGACATTGTGAGTAAAAGTTCTTCCCTGCATATTAATTAAGATATTGGATGAGTATTTTTAATGATGAAGCAGGAACTGGGAAAAGGCTATAAAGCAGCAAGCCACTAACTATTTGAACAGTTGGAAAGTATTATAAAAACTATCAAGTGCAGGTGCTATGATAGTTAAACAAGCATACAATGTGCATCTATAGAGCGCTCTCAGAATTAGCAATGATAGTGTGAAACAATAGCTGCTTAACCACAGTAAATTTTATTATTTACTTAAACACTTGGGCGCATGAAAATTCTTATCAATAATAGAATATACAGTTATCTTAAATTATTATTCTAATCAATAGAAATTAGGGTTTTATTACAATAACCATATCTTGTCAAGTATTTATAAGTGCAAAAAATAATTTAGAAATAATTACAAATAAGTATTTGCAATGTTCTTTTATTAGTGTATTTGAGTAGTGAGCATTCCAGCTAGGACCTGATAATCTTTTTATTAGAATTGCAATAATTTATATACATTTTCTTTTTGCTTTGAAAATATTCCGGACCTTGAACTAGGCCGCAGCAGCTGGCGGCCACGTGGAGGGGCAGCGCGGTGGCGGGAGGCGACGGTAAGTACCCTGCACCTTCAATGAATGCGGTCCTTCAAGGGGAAGAGCGGCCAAAGGGTAGGGCCCCACCAGACTATAACTTAAAAAAAAAAAAAAGGAGTAATCTGTCATAATGGAGACATGCAGGGGGGGGGTAGGTAGGGGCAGGCTGCAAAATAATTAAATATAAAAAAAAAAAAAAAAAAAAGTAGACAAGTGACTAGGAATGGCGGCAAAAAGAGAAAGGGGGCCAGGAAATAAGGCCATTTTAAAAAAAAAGAAAGAGAGAAAAGAAAGGCCGGGGTATAAGGCCTAGCTGGGGGAATTGAGGTCGGGAAACAATGCTGAGGCAGGGAAGGGGGTCACATATGGGAGTTAGGGTGAGTGTAGGGGAGGGGATTTGGCCAGGTGGTAGCATAACGCCTGGCCAAGAAAAAAAAAAAAAGGGAGCAGAAGTTAAAGGCCATAAAGATAGATAGTGCATAGAGTGGGAATATAGGGGAGGACAGGTTGTGGGCAGGACCTGGTGCAAGTTAATGAAGAGGGGTGCCAGGGGAGGCATGGAGGAAGGCAATTGGTGGGGGGACTTTAGGCGTAGAGCTGGAGGTTGAGGGTAAGTGGAGATTAGGGTGTTGCTACTTGAGAGAGGGCATGACAGGGCAGAGAGTGCAAGGTGCCAGGGCTAGGACAGGGGGGGTAGGGTATTGGCAGGGTCTCTCAAACGGGGGGGCATGGGTAGGTTGCTAAGGACAGGAGGGTCGCTGGCGACCTCAGCAGGGTAGAAGGGGGGGCCTTATAATTCATTGTGTTTCCTGTTGCAGAGGATGGTAATGTAATAGAACATGGAATTTTTTGAGGTGGAAGGTGACTCCTTGCACATCCTGGAGGTGTAATAAAAATAGAAAAAACACTAGGGAGCGCTTGAAACAAGTAGTATATTTGTAAAATAATGCCAACACAAATTGAAAAGGTGCCGGTTATAAACACATATATATTTAGCCAACAATTTTTTTTATAAACAATACAATATTTATTTAAACATTGACAATTAGTTATAGGTCGACCTATTGAAAATACATATATAATACACAATAAAAATAATAATAAAAAGTATGTTGGGAATACATATAAATAACTATTACAATATGTAATAGTTATTTATATGTATTCCCAACATACTTTTTATTATTATTTTTATTGTGTATTATATATGTATTTTCAATAGGTCGACCTATAACTAATTGTCAATGTTTAAATAAATATTGTATTGTTTTTTTTAAAAAAAATTTGGCTAAATATATATGTGTTTATAACCGGCACCTTTTCAATTTCTTTTGGCATTATTTTACAAATATACTAATTTTCTATATACTATTCAATTATTTTCATTATTTAATATTGATTATGTTTGGTCTTGCAGATAGGTTAGTTTATATTTTTTACTCTTTAGCTTGTTGTTTCAAGCGCTCCCTAGTGTTTTTTCTATTTTTATTTGGTCTCTACTATATATTTGAGAGGGTGTCCTATATTTTCTAGTTGGAGTTTGTAGTAAATTATTTGGCGCTGGTCACTAATAATCTTTTTTTCACATCCTGGAGGTGTACAATGATTTTGAGGACGAAGAAGAGGAGAGATTGGTCGCAAGAGCAGGGAACATGGGCAGGGTGAGTGATACGGCTGCCTTGGCCCAACTGTTACAGGTCTTGACAGGGGATGCGGATGGCAGGGCAGGAAGCCCTGGCCAGGGGAGGAGTAGAGGGACACAAAGGGAGGCGGAAAGGAGAGGCAGGGAGGCAGGCAGAAATAAGGAAGGGTGTGGAATAACTGCCAGATGTCTCTCCTCTACTTTTCAGGATCCACGGCTCAGCCCAGTCCAGGCGAGGAGCAGCAGGAGGGAGGCGCAAACAGGAGCGGGTCACAGGAGGGGGTGCTCACGTTCCCCGATACCAAGGAGCGGCAAGGAACGGGACTGATCCTCTTCCACCTGGGCGAAGCTGGAACGTCAGAAAAGGGACAGGAGCACGGCGCACCCGCTCACGTTCACGGGGGCGGGCGGACAGTCATCAGGATGAAGGGCAAGTCGTGGACCAGAAGTGATGCCTATGGCTGCAGCTTCAGGGCTGGCAGTGGCGGGTCCCGGACCTTTAACGGCACCAGCCACCACAGGTGAGGTGCCTCAAAATGTTGACATGCCTGGAGTGAGTGAACGAGTGGATGTGGGGCAGGTGTCCATTTTGGAGGGGCTTAGGGCGCTTATAGCCCAGGTGCAAACATAGGGTCAGCACTGGGAGGTGGCACAGCGGCAAGGGCCTGGTTGGGGGAGCCAAGTGGGGCGGGAATACCGGGGGGCACCCTGGTAGGGGGGGCAGGCCAGGGGAGCCTGAAAGTCTCGGAAGAGGCATTTCGGAGGCCTTGTCTTTGCTCCATAGGGCCACTTGGACTGCACTTGGTGGCAGAGATAAAGGAGAAGATATGGAGGAGGGAGTTTTTGGAAATTTTCTCCCTCTTACCATTGGACCAGTTTGTGGAGATCAATGAGGATCCCAAGGCCGAACCGGGGAAAAAGGAGGAGGAGGAGAGGAAGAAGAGGTATAGGAAGCTGCCCAAAACATTTGCTACTTGGTCAAGGGCTTTTTGTATCCTGGCCAGTGTCACGGTTGAAAAGTTTCCCGACCAAGGATCGCCTCTTTTTTGCTACTATGATGAAATTGCCTCGGCATACAGAACCTATGGTGGGATGGCGTGGTGGCGGTATGATGAGCAGTTTCATCAGCGCATTGCGGTCCGGCTTGACATGCGGTGGGACGACCGCGACATGGGGATTTGGCTGGAGATTATGACCCCACTCCAAGGGAGCCAGTCCTTTCGGGGAGCAAGTGGATGTTATGGAAGGGGCCAAGCCAGCGAAACTGCAGTGGCGATCAGAAAAGGATTATGCTGCCAATTTAATGAAGGGGCATGCAGATTTGGAGCGACATGTATGTACAAGCATGAGTGTTCCAATTGTGGGGGGATTCCCAGAGCATTCCCAGAGTAGGTGCTTCCGCAAGGGGAAAGTTGGGGGACAGGTCAGTGAGTTGGCCATTCAGGGCGAGGACCCCGGTGAGGGTAGAAGGGATGGCCCCGTGGCTAAGACGATACGGGGAGAGTGGGAAAAGGGCAGAAGCAGAATTATTGTTAAACGGTTCCAGTTTTGGTTTTGTTATTCTTTTTGTGCCCAGGCCAGAAATGCAGGTAGTTAGAAACTTGAAGTCGGCCAGGGATTTTCCAGGGGTGGTGCGGAATAAATTGTTGAAGGAAGTTCAGTTGGGACGGATGGCTGGGCCGTTTTGTGACAGGCCGTTAGACAACTTAAGGGTGTCCCCATTGGGGGTGGTACCAAAGAAGGCGCCGGGCCAGTTTCAGATGATACATCACCTGTCTCACCCAAAGGGGGAGTCGGTTAATGATGGAATTGACCCAGAATTGACGGCGGTCAAGTATGCGTCTTTTGATAAGGTGGCGTGCTTGGTTTATAAGGCGGGTAACGGGGCTTTATTGGCGAAAGTGGATGTGGAGGCTGCCTTTTAGCTGCTCACGGTACACCCGAGTTGCCACCATCTGTTGGGTTGTGTTTTTGAAGGGGCTTATTTTGTTGATTTGACTTTGCCAATGGGCTGTTCCATCTCCTGTTCCTATTTCGAGAAATTTAGTTAGTTAATTGAGTGGGTAGTGGCGCGACGGGCACAGTGTTGGTCGTTAGTCCATTACCTAGACGATTTTTTGTTTGTGGGTTGCGAAGGTGAAGAACTCAAAAACTGCTGGAAGTGTTTGGACAGGTGGCGACAGAGTTTGGCATCCCCATAGCAGAAGAGAAGACAGAAGGGCCATGTACATCCTTGAATTTTTTGGGGATAGCCATTGATTCGGTCAGGATGGAATGCAGCTTGCCGCCGGATAAGTTAGATGACCTGAAGGGAACCTTGGCGGCTTTGATGGGCAAGAAAAAGGCAACGCTGAGGGAAGTGCAATCACTTCTCGGGAAGCTAAATTTTGCGTGCTGCATCATTCGAGTAGGCAGAGTGTTTTCCAGGAGACTTTCTTTGGCGTTGGCAGGGGTGAAAGAGCCGCATCATCATGTGTGCCTTTCCAGGCAGCATAGGGAAGACTTAAAGGTGTGGATGGCATTCCTGGACGGTTTCAACGGTAGGGCTTTGATACTGCAACCTAGGGTGTTGGCGTCTGACCTGGAGCTATTCACGGATGCGGCTGGGGGTATTGGTTTTGGGGCATACCTGGGGGGGGCGCTGGTGCATAGGGCAATGGCCAGATTACTGGGTGGAGGTTGGCCTTACAAAGAACATAACTTTCTTGGAGTTGGTCCCATTGTGGGTCGCACTCAAGGTGTGGCCCCGGGATCTGGCAGATAAGAGAGTTACTTTCCATTCTGATAACATGGGAGTAATTCTGGCAATCAACCGGTTAACAGCTAGTTCCCCTCCAGTTATCCACCTGTTGAGGATGTTTGTGCTGGAGTGCTTGAAGAACAATGAGTGCTTTAGAGCTGTTCATGTAGCAGGGGTGGACAATGGGATCGCTGACGCTCTTTCCCGTTTGCAGTGGGATCGCTTCCGAACACTGGCCCCAGCTGCAGAGGAGGTAGGAGACCCGTGCCCGAGGAGCCTGTGGTCGATGGCGTTTCCAACGTAGCAGGTTTGGTGCGGGGTGCATCAGCTTGGAACACGTGGAAGGCCTACTGGCAGGTATGGAAGCAATGGTGGGGTCTTATGAACGAGAGTGAAGAGAAGGGAGAGCAGGCTTGATCTCTTAATCAAGTGGATGATGGTTTTGAAAAGGGGGGGCCTCTAAGGCCTTGGTGCAGAGGAGGTTGTCTGCATTGGCTTTCCTGTTTCAGCTTCTGGGTTGAGAGGACGTTACCAAATCCTTTGTTGTCCGGCTGGTGACCAGGGGTTGGGCAAGAGGCAAGGTGGTTACAGATGCTAGAAGGCCGGTGGTTTTCTCAGTTTTGCAGGCAGTGGTTCAGCAGTTGCGGGGAATATGTGAGTCCCAGTATGAGTGCTTACTTTTCAGGGCAGCATTTATTTTGGCCATTTTTGGGGCTTTCAGGCTTTCGGAGCTGGTGAGTGGTAGTAGAAGGGTGGCAGGGGGGATTCATCTTGATGACATATGGCTGGAGGGGTGCAGAGTGCATGCATGGTTGCGCAGATCTAAGACAGATCAGCAGGGGAAGGGCAAGCTGGTTAGCCTAGGCGCGATTGGCGGGGACTGTTGCCTGGTGTCGGCGGTAGCCAGTTTCCTAGAGGCAAGGGGTAAGGGGAGAGGGCCCCTGCTGGTGCATGCAAACGGGGCATTCTTATCCCGTTACCAGTTTGTAGCAGTGTTTAAGAAAGCCCTGAAAGAGGCGGGTTTCGCGGCAGCCGAGTTTGGATCTCATTCATTCCGGATAGGGGCAGCCACCGAAGCTAGCTTATTGGGTTTGGGGGACCAGGTTATAAAGAGGATTGGGAGGTGGGAATCTGGGAGATTTAAATCGTATGTTCATCCAGCTTTAGTGCTGTGATAAGTAATGCAAAATTTTTCTGTTACAACTTACAGGTCCCATTTTCTATTGGATAATCGGGCACTCTTACATTGCGTTGGCCAGAGCGGCTGCAATGAAGAAGGAAAAGGGGAGCCAGTTGGGAATTGACCAGAATACGGCTGTGTTAAGGTGGTTTGGTTTTGGAGGGATGAAATGGGACCAGGTTTTGATTAGAGGGATGGAGTACGCCAAGCTTTTCCAGCCGCCAGGTATGTTACTGATGCATGCAGGGGGCAATGACCTGGGCTACCTTCCTCAAAAGACATTAATGGAGATGATTCAGAGGGACATGGAAAGACTTTAAGAATTGTTCCCGGGGCTGTTGTTGATATGGTCAGAAGTAGAACCTAGGTGTTCATGGAGAGTTGCATGGGACGAGGGTAAGCTGGACGCTTCTAGGCATAAGATTAATAGATCGATAAGTGGTTTTGTGGCTAAAGTTGGGAGAACTTCAATCAGACATGTAGAGTTTGAAGGGGAGTCGGGCAGATGTTTTTTCTCAAAGGATTTGGTGCATCTGAATGAGGTGGGGGTGCAGCTGTTTAACTTCAATTTACGTGAGGGGCTTCTAAAGGCCTTACAGCTTGGTTGTGGGCTGAGGCATTGAGTGCATAGTGCTTGCTGGGTGGATTACATGGTTAGTTAAAGAGGTACCCCCTGGGGGCAGGGGAGGCTAATTGTTTAGAAGGTGGACAAAGCCTGAGGGTTTGGGGAGGCAAGCACCGCCTGAGGTTCTGGGGTTTCAGTTTAATTGGGTTAATAATAGTTTGAGATATTTATGGTTATTTATATGTTTTCTAATAAATGTGGAGCTGCGGCCTTTACAACCCATCCTCTGTGTCTGTGTGGTCCATTTATTAGTCTTGCAGAATAATACATATGAGGGTCAAAAGCTTATGTCAAATTTATTTATGTGTTTGAACCCCAAAAATGCAGTGGGGTTCTGTTGAAGTTGCATCTTGAACAAACTTTAAAGTGGCGGCCCTTCCCACATGGAGGCTGGATAGAGCTCTGCATGAATCCTTTAGTTTGGGGGGTTAACAAAAGGAGAAACTTTCCTTATATTCCTACATGTACACCATGTATAAACGGCCGACTCTAATTATATCAAAAAGTCGATGTGGCCTAAATGGAATTTTCACCCAGTCATTCTCAGAACTTGAACTAATCATATTATATACTTTCTGAGGCTCATTTATAACAAAAATGTCAATTTTCAAAAGGATAGCATCTACTTGAGAAAGTCCTTAAAAGGACATAAATGTTAAAATAGAACTTTTCAAGTTCAAACATTTATTATTTCATTTATTGTTCTCTCAGTATTCTTTATTAAGAAGCGTTCCTAGGTAGGCTCAGGAGTAAAAATACACTACTTGGAGCTAGCTGCTGATTGGTGACTACACACAAAAAAAAATCACTTGTCATTGGCTCACCAGATGTGTTCAGCTAGTTCTAAGTAGTGCATGACTTCTCTGAAGCTGACTTTAATTGAGTGTTTAACACCTATGCAGGAGGATGAACATTGTCGTACAGACAAGATTTTTTTTTAGCTAGAGGATATTTCAACAATTTGAGAGAACTTACTTTACTTTCAGGAGTGGATTAGTTTGTTTTCTTTTGGAGACTAGTATATTATTTTAGTGGTTGTTTGAAATTATTTAAGAATTAGATTATCTAGAATTTCCCAAGTCAAGGTATGTCCCAAGACATACAAAAGTTAAATCATTTATGGCCAGATTACAAATGGAGCAATATTTTGCGCTTCCTCTGCTTATTGCGCTAGAAGTAAACCTTTTGCGCTTGTTGGCATGCACTGGTATTAAGAGTTAAAAGTAAAAAGTTATCACGCTCGCGCTAACCCGACGAGCGCAAACGGCTTATTTCAGAGCAATTAGACTGTTGCGCAAACCATAACCAATTCTCCCATAGAAGTCAATAGAGAAAAAAAACTTGCGTGCTAACCCGATCACATGTTCTCAGATGCGCACTCCCGACCATGTATTCACATATGTGGCAACCCGAACTCATATTCTCATATGTGATAACCTGGCCGCATAATCTCTAGTGCACTACCCCGACATGAAAATATGAATATTTCACATTCCAATCTTCTTCACATAGAAGAATATGTTCTATTTATTTATAAATAAATATTTCTATATACATCTGATGGTATTTTGGTGCAATATATATCAATACCTATATATATGTATATACAGATATATCTGTGCAAGGCTGCCCACTGCTCACGTGTGTGAGCATTGGCTAACAATCACGTGTCAAGGGTGTTTGCCAACATACCAGCTCAGAGCCGGTGTATAAGTTAGGAAACAGTGGTCTGATGAGCTCTGCTTCCTAAATATTGGCTACAGGTTCACTCATGTAAGCCTTCACCAAAGTTCTCCAAAGCTGCATCACACATCTTGATAAATAATAAATCGAACATCAGTAATAATCAAACAGCTTCCTCTATTAATAGTAAATGTGTCTAAAACTTTGCCTAGTGGTCAAAATGTTTAATACAGGCATAATTTAAATGCAATTTTACATGTACATCTTTAAATACAAACATATTAATGTTAAAGATATTTTCAGTTTTGGACTTCAAATGCCTAAGGGATTAAATGCCTACCGGTCGCTAGCCGTAGAATAGAATATAAAACACTTATACTATAATAAATAAAAACACTTATACTATAATAAATAAAAACACAACAACTTTTTGTGGGTAAAATTTTAACCGTCACAGGTTAAACATTTATTAACTAAACTAAGTAACTGTGGTAACCAACAAGGTCAGATGGCGGCTGAACGAATTACTATAATGACAACCCGGCACAGCAGAAGGTAAACGGCCCAAACGGAAACTGCAGCAGAGCGGAACCTCTGCTCATAGAAAAAATTGCTACTAAGGGGTTAATGAGATCACGTGACCCACCCGCAAGGGGAAGGAGGGGCACCTCACGTGCACATGAGGCTATCCACCCCTCACACTTTTAGATTGGTCATCACTCCCCCTGTTCACCCCCTTTCCAAGGCAACAGGGCCGTTACCTCCCGCCGCACGGGCATGGAAATAAGGACTACCCCCTACAAAGGGATCCGCTACTCAGCCGCCAGAAGCCAGGTATGCCAGATATGGTAGACCAATAACTAAATAGGTTGACAAAGTTAGCCTGAATAGGCATACCCGTCGCCCAACTAGGGGACAAAATTTAAAATTTGAAAATGCTCAATCAATAATGTGGCTACTAAATTAGCCTGAGAAGGCAGACTTAGCGCCTAGAACATAAATTTGGAAGCCATCTCATAACAGGGAAGGGAGGGAGGGGAAAGAACTCGTCTGCACCGGATTCCAGGAAGAAGAGGGCCAGGAAGCTGATGATCCCCACTTTTAAGGTGAGTAGTGGGCCCCTCCCTTGCATGCAACATTGTTGCAACTAACTTCCCTAGCCAGCCCTCTTCTCCTATCTCTCCCTACGGCTTTAACCCTTAGCTTTGCTCCAGGCCCAATTGTGCCCTACACTGCCTTAAGGGATTAAATGCCTACCGGTCGCTAGCCGTAGAATAGAATATAAAACACTTATACTATAATAAATAAAAACACTTATACTATAATAAATAAAAACACAACAACTTTTTGTGGGTAAAATTTTAACCGTCACAGGTTAAACATTTATTAACTAAACTAAGTAACTGTGGTAACCAACAAGGTCAGATGGCGGCTGAACGAATTACTATAATGACAACCCGGCACAGCAGAAGGTAAACGGCCCAAACGGAAACTGCAGCAGAGCGGAACCTCTGCTCATAGAAAAAATTGCTACTAAGGGGTTAATGAGATCACGTGACCCACCCGCAAGGGGAAGGAGGGGCACCTCACGTGCACATGAGGCTATCCACCCCTCACACTTTTAGATTGGTCATCACTCCCCCTGTTCACCCCCTTTCCAAGGCAACAGGGCCGTTACCTCCCGCCACCAGATAGCATTAAGATGATAACTGTGCCGCCACCGATAAAGGACAAACACAACCCAACCAGACTTAAAGGAGGGTTACTATGGCCTTACGGATATCTTTTATAAAAATATCTAGGGCAACTGTCTCCAAATGTACCCTATCCTTCCTATAATAATGGACCTTGTCGGCTGTTAGAGATTCGTGTTTAACCACAAATCCCCCAGTACCTGTGACGGTTCTACCAACTGAAGAGTTTATCTTCTTCCTAACCTTGTAAGCGGCGCTGTGGGAAGACATGTGACGCCATTCCAACCTGGGAACTATATTGGACCAACCGACCAACACGTTCGGGATGCGAGCTCTGATCCATGCAATATCCACTTGCATGATTTTAATAAGCTCCAAGACAGGAATGGCGCCCATATCATTGCCACCCAAATGAAGGATTATGACATGAGGTTTACCCCAGCGTACTAGGGCCTCTGAGATGCGCGATGGAAGCGCTGGCCAACACATCCCTCTCTCACCTACCCATCTAATTGACACTTGGGATAGAGGGAAACCTAAATTCTGCCCCCCCGGAAGGGCCGAACTACGAATGGAGGCCCAATGAACGTAGGAGTGCCCCACGATCCATATCCTTTTAGCGCCGCTGACGGGTCCTGTAAAGACACACGAGATTAGTACTGAAAACAAAACACACTAACCAACATATTATTCAACAACCGGTCGAATGTAACCTTTAAACTTATTAGAGCGCCATCTACCCAAACGGCAAATGGCTTCAGCGGAGGAACCCTGCAGCGCGGCATTAGTAGCTGCCCCTATGCGGAAAGAATGGGGGGCTATTTTTGACACATCCAAACCAGCGTGCGCAGCAGTCCTCGCTAGCACCCTACGGAACTGGAACAAAGATAGAGAAGTCCGGTTCGCATGTATTAACAAAGGACCCTGTTCCTCTGGTCTGTGTACTAAAAACTGGTTAACCGCCGTCACCGGGCAGCAGAGACCGTTAGACTGAGGAATAGGGATCCATGCCCCTTTGCCCTCTTGATCCGTCTTAGATCTGGGCAAATAAATTAACAGTGAATCTTCTCCCGCTCTGACGTGGCCGAACTGAAGGCCTTTGTCAGTGCATGATTTGGACGGTGCCACGAGCTCGCTTATACGAAGCGCAGCCGAATAGGCTAATAAAAACGCAGCTCTAAATAACAAAAACTCATAATGCGTTGCGCAGATGTCCGGCAAAGCGACCACCAGCCGCTCAAGCCGGTCATGCGTGATGGGCTCCCTAGAGTCCTTTCGTTGTGGTTGGAGCTTGCCCCAAACTTTGAGAACTTGCCGCACAAATTTAGAACTGCCCGGATCCGGCAAAGCAAGCGTACGATAAAAGAATGACAAGGCGGCCAACCGAGAATGAACCGCCCCCTGCCGCGAACCCTTTCACCAAAGACTCACCAGCCAATCACATACTGTGTCCTGAGACGCTTCAATCGCCTCCACATTCTGACACCGGCAAAAGTCTTCCCATTCCCGCCATAGCCTGACATAGGAGCACCATGTCCTAGGTGCAAGGGATGCCCGCACTAGAGGGAGCAAGGATATCCAGGACGGAGAAGCTGCCAAAGGAAACCAGGACAAGGTAAGCCTTCTAATGCAGCATGAGGGGCCAAACGTCTGAACGTCACCCAATCAAACCTGGATAGTGCATCTGCCAATACATTATTAACCCCCGGGACGTGTCGCGCTTGAAACTGGATATTAAGTTCAAGACAGCGTAAGACCAGATGCCTCAGTAAACAAACTACAACCGCGGAAGTGGCCGAAAGACCGTTCACCGCGTGGACGACACTGAGATTATCTGTCCAGAAATTAATCGTCCTGTTTGCAAATTGATTGCCCCAAAGTTCAACCGCCAAAACGATAGGGAAAAGCTCCAAAAGGGTAAGGTTACGTGTTAAGCCCCTGGCCGACCATTCTGGCGGCCAATGGCCTGCACTCCATTCCCCCCGGAAATACGCCCCATAACCCTTCGACCCCGATGCGTCAGTAAATAAATGCAACAACTGACTGGAAATGGGCTCAGATCGCCATAATCGGATCCCATTGAAGTCCTGAAGAAAAGTCTTCCAGACTCTCAGGGCAGCTCTCATGCCTTCTGAAACCCAAATTTTTTCAGAAGGCCTGAGTTTGCCCTTCAGCTTAGCTTCCAATCTCCGATTGAAAACTCTCCCCATGGGGATAACTCTGCCTGCAAAATTCAAAAGGCCAAGTAATGACTGTAGCTGCCTAAGCGTGATGGTCGCCATGGAAACAGCCGCTTCAACCGCCTCAAGCATATCCCGTACTTTGCCATCAGGCAGCCTACAAATTCTGTCGACAGTATCAATTTCGATACCCAGGAATGTAATACAAGTGCCCGGGCCCTCAGTCTTGTCTTCAGCCAGTGGGACACCGAATTGCAGCATAAGGATTCTCATGGAGTCCATCAGCTGCTGACATTCAGTAGTTCCCGGACTCCCCACCAAGAGGAAGTCGTCCAGATAATGAGCAATGCGGTTATTAACTGCCTGTTGCTCCAAAACCCAGTGCAAAAATGTACTAAAGGTTTCAAACAAGGCGCAAGAGATGGCGCAGCCCATAGGCAAGCACCTATCTACGTAAAATTCTTTTTGGAATTTGCAACCCATCAAATAAAAGGATGAAGGGTGCAAGGGCAGCAGGCGAAAGGCTGATTCAATGTCCAGCTTCGCCAACAAGGCTCCTGCGCCCACCCCCCGCACCAAATCCAGGGCGCTATCAAAGGATTGATAACGCACTGAGCTGAGTTCCGGATCAATAGCATCATTGACGGAATAGCCCCTAGGGTGAGATAGGTGGTGTATTAGACGGAATTTTCCCAATTCCTTCTTGGGTACTACACCAAGTGGTGAAATGACCAGATTCGGCAAAGGTGGCGAGGAAAAAGGACCCACTACCCGGCCCATAGATATCTCCTTGTCCAGCTTGACCCTAACAACCGAAGGGTGCTGGTAAGCTGATTTGAGGTTACGATAGCCTCTGGAACCCTTAATGGCTTTCGTCACAGGTATACGAAAACCGTCCTTAAACCCTTGAAATAACAAAGACGCTGCGCGCGAATCTGGGTACACCCTAAGCCATGGCTCAAGGGCGTGCACCTTCACCGGTGTTGGGGCCTTTAGGAACAAGAGAGAGCTTGTTCTGAGCTCTACCGGGTGCTGAATCCTTTTTTCTGGCACACTCGCTCCCGGGGTGTGATCCAGCACAGTATCGGCATACGTGCCTGAACGCACATGAATTACCTCTGTCGCATTTATTATCTTGAAATGCCCAGCAGGTACCACCTCTGCGCTTCGTTTTGGAAGCACGAAAGGACTGATTGCTAGAGGAAATGGAGGAGGAGGGTGACCCCTGCGGGCCTAGGCGTTGCCAAAGATGTGAGTCAGTTGTATCGAAGGTGAGCACAGGATTACCCGCCATCTTTTGCCTAAACTCAGCATCATAATCTCTCCAGGCCCCCTCAGCAAGCTTCCTCTGAATCTAATGGATATTATCAGTATATTTAAGGATAGCGTGGCATTGGCTCGGGTATTTCTCCAAGTAGCAAGAGGAGAAAACTCTAAAGCAGATTAGCCACTCCTCAAAAGTTTCAGGACGCTTAAACCGTTTAGGTCCAGTACCGTCCGCGCTCTTCTCTCGCTGCCTACAAGCCTCAGCAGATAATTCAAATATATTCACATATTTGCCCTGCTGTATTTTTTTAATTGTCCTTGGTTTCAAATGACCGTGCAATGATGGAGTATAAGATGGGAAGGAATCGCCGTGTAAGGCCACTTTCCTTTCTGGGATTAAGTTAATAGGTGGACGCTTGTCCCCCACTATAGTGGTGCTCTGCACAGCTTCTGGGGAACCTACCGCAAGCTGCGCCTGCGCCATGCTGCCGACTGCGCCTGACTGCATTACCTGCCACATTTTCTTTACCATGGCAAACATGCGCTTCTGACCCTTACCCCTTAGCCCAAGTGAAGTGTCACTGTCACATTCAGATTCAGACAGGGATGAGTCAACCTGGTCATGTCGGTCATGTGTAAATGTAAAGGGCTTACCAGGAATGGCCATTGCGCCGTCCTGATGCTCCATACCGGAGGTGGAAGGACCAGGAACCGCCCCGCTGTCCTGCTGCAAGGAATCAGCCGTGCTCTCACGCCGCTGTGCATCCGCCTGCTCCTGTGGAATAACCGCCGAAGCCGAAGGCCTATCAACCTGGTTTGCTTCCATGCTCAGATCCCCTTGAGATGCGTTCTGTAAAAAAGAAAACAGGTCGCGAGCACTACGGACACCGGCAAAGGGGGGGTTAATAGGACCCAAGCCTGACCTATTATTTGCATGTAAGCCTGCCTGTCCTATTTCATTTGCCCTTTCATGCCCCACATTCACATTCCTACCCTGTAACTGAACTAATGAAGCAGGATTGTCCCTTAACTCATGTGACCGTGATGTTGGTAACACATTCAAAGCATCATTTGCAATTCTACTTACCCTCACATTCGAAACACTCATAGGTTCAGCTTGTGCATTCACACTAGAATTCCCCAACTGCGCCACAGCGCGTGCATTCATATTGAGACTCAAAGGATCAGCCTGTGCATTCATACCAGACATCCCTAACTGCGCCACAGCGCGTACATTCATGTGGGGTGATGTCGCACTACTTGGCTGAGAATCTGCCCTAATTTGCTGAGAATGTAACCTATTGTGCTGAACTGCGCCATTAGCTTGCCCCTGTGCGGTATGCTGCTGCGCCGCAATAAGCTGACCCTGAGCGCTATGCTGGCGCTCCAAATTAACTTGTCCCTGAGCCTGGGCGTGCTGACCCTGCGGTTCAATCGCACTTATTAGCCCTCCTGGATTGAAATCTGATTGAGAATCTATCGCCCTGGTTCTCGCTAACACGCCCCTACCTAAGGGGTTCAACCTGTTAGCTCTCGTTGAAGCCCCCCTTCTACTTTTAAGGCCTTTATGCGTGACCCCGCTAATTGGATCCTGAGCCCTGCTGCCAGTAAATTGCAACCTGGTATTAATGCGAGATGGCGCCTTCCGTTGCCGAACTTGAGGACCCCTTCGGCCCCATAACCCACCCCCGGCCGCCATCCTCTCATGGTGCTCACCTTCCTGGAGCTGCAGAGGATGCGACCGTTCCCGCGAAGTCCAGACGCTGAAACCGGAACCGGAAGTGGATGGGCGCGTGACCGGAACTTCCGGTTGCGCACTTACCATTGGACCCTGAGGACCCACGGCCTGGTTTGGAGGACCGGACACCGACGCCGCGTGGAGCTGGAGCAGAGGACCCGCCGGAGAACCTGGAGGACCCGACGGAGGAGCCTGCATACCCGCCGGGGACATCGCCGCAACTAAAGACGCCAGGATGGAAGACACCGCCGAGACCGCCGACGGAGGAATCGCGGACATGAGGGAGGATACCGCTACTTCAGGTAAGCCTTGTTGCGGTGTGGGGGTCTAATGATGGCAGAACAGGGGCTTGTTGCGCAGGCGAAAGTACCACAGAAGCGGGCCCAGCTCTTGAGAGGGCATGCTGCGCCGGCGCCGAGGCCAAATTTTCAGGGGCATCTGCGGGGGTTAATAGAGAGGGGCCCCGTGAAATGGCTAAATCTGCCTCAGTGCCTGCACTTGCACCACGTGTTGAGCCCCTATCTAACCTGGGCCTAGCTAAAGGGGTAATTGAGGTTTCAACATAGGCCTCAACCGGTACATGTGAAGCTACCGAAGGTGGACTGGAAGCCTGAGGCCTAGCCTGAGGGCCAGTTGCTTGGAGACAGGCTGATTGCTCATCCGGCCTAGCCATTGCCACTGAGGCATAGGCTGAATCGTCTCCTTCCACCCCCTCACCTGCTGCATGGATATCTAACCTGCTAACAGTGTGACTCATAATGTTTGTCTGTGCTATACTAGTACTAGGCCTAGTCTCAGTAGTATACTGTGTAGGTGGAATTATGTCATCTAGCTCTTCAATGTCATCCAGTGTACTTATCTGTTTTTTCTGTTTCCCAGATCCAGGTTTCTCAAACACCAACTCGTGGAAGCGCTGAGGAGGGAGTTTAGATCGTCTGGATCGCTGCATTGTTCACAGAAATGAAGAATTACCCTGAACAATAACAGAAAGAACTCGTCTGCACCGGATTCCAGGAAGAAGAGGGCCAGGAAGCTGATGATCCCCACTTTTAAGGTGAGTAGTGGGCCCCTCCCTTGCATGCAACATTGTTGCAACTAACTTCCCTAGCCAGCCCTCTTCTCCTATCTCTCCCTACGGCTTTAACCCTTAGCTTTGCTCCAGGCCCAATTGTGCCCTACACTGCCTTTTTATCCCCTCTTTTTTTCTTCTAATTTTTACCAGGGTAGCAGATCGATATACATTTGGTAACATTAGGTCAGTGAAATGTATGATACTATCATTTAGTGGTACAAAAATGTAAAATGCTTGTAATACACTAACAGTATTAATGATAAGGATTAATACTAACAAAACATAATTTTCAAATTTGAGTACTCTATCAATTGTATTTTAAAAATAACTAGCACAATTTAAAGGAAACTTACAGTGTTCACTGCTTTTTTATGTTAAGAATTCCATCTTTGAACAATATTCATGTTAATATTTTTCCCCAGATGTAAATTTAATCAAGTATATTAGATCACTACTGATATGAAATACACTGGCTGGAACTGCACAATTTAATGGAGGAATGATCAAATAGTAAATACAAGATATATTTATCATTAGCATATTTGTTGCTTCTAGCACAGTACAGTATATTGCATACAACAGATGGATTAAAACAAAGATAGATAAACTCACTCTTGAGGAGAAAAAAAATCCAATTAATGTTTCTTGATTTAAAGATGATGAACAGATAAAAAAATATTTTCGCTATTTTATAAGAATATGCCATGTTAAATACTAACTTTTCTTTATGGCATCAAAATATTCCTAGAAAAATAATGTGTTCAATATGCAGAATTAAATTAAAACAATTGAAAAATAAGTCATTACAATTAGAGAACATTACACTTCAATGTAGTTGAATTTACCTTCAAAGATTTCAGTTTGTCCACGTATCATGTCAGACACAAAAAGTTAATAAAAAAAATGATATTGTATAAATTCTTTCATATGTCAGACCTCTTACTTGTCCTTTATTGAGATTATATCTTTTCTATAATCAGATTTAAACCAACAAGTTTTCACCTCAATTTGAAGAAATTAAAAATCAATCCAATTTATTAATAATTAGAGTTAAAATATGAGGTCCTCTATTCAATTAAATCCAACCTCCCCAATTTTCAAAACTTTTAATTTTTTTATCATTTTTTCAGTAGAGTTAGTTTATGGCACGATTAAGGGCTTAAGCCTAAAACAATGTGATAATAAAACGTGACAAAAGTAGGATGCACCTCAAATAAAAAATATGTGTGTAAAATATATTGATCTAATTACTGTATTGCTCTATAGTGATAGAAACCTATTCCATTGTTATACAAGTGCAAATATCTCTGATGCTCAATGTGATTCAAAGAGCAAAAACCAAAAACAAGGTGTGTCCAAAAATAAATAAATCACATATAAATAACATATAATGCAAACAGTGTTGTTAACAAATAATACAATTGTATGATAATGATCCAAGCAAAAGTCAGTGCAAAGTTTGTGTAAAAATAAAAGTTCAAAATCACTTATCCAAAATGGAATGGATCTCTCCCAGGACAACAAAGGATATTATCTCATAGGTGTCCAAATGTGGCTGTGGCAAGCTGCTCCTTCCAAAATCTGTTGGTGTTCAAGATTTGTGACTATAAAAAATACAAAGAAGAAGAAGGTGCCACCATAGTGCACAATCAGTAATGCAGTGTAATGCCAGCGCACATTAGTACATACTTACAGGATTGTAGGCACTTGAGACGTGCTACAAGGGCTTCCAGGACTCTTAAAGTCGTCCATACAACTTTCCCCGTATTCTCCAGGCCAAACTAACCTCTTATTTGGCTGTCACTCACGGGATTCAAACAGTATGAATTAAAAAAGCTGCAGTTTCCAAAAAACTTTCCAGCTTCATATCAACCTCCACACACTCCGTGTGTTGTAGAAGTGCTGTGCTGGTATACAAACAATATTAAAATGTATATAAAATAAAGCTCATGGAAAAAGTCAATTATAATAAAAAATACTTTAATCTTAAAAACACAACGTTTCACGATCCAACATGACCATTTCATCAGGTGTAGATAAATTATTAAAATTCCCACAGCTTCAAATTCTCTTTTCAGCGTTCTAGGGGCTTCACTGCGCTTGCGCAAAGGTTTCACACATGTGTTTAGGAATATCAATACTGATGTACATAGAAAAATATATGCAAACATATATCACCTATTCCAAATGCAACCTTTGCCCAGGGATGCTATATACAGTTTATTCTCAATACATATATAAATATAATTATATCTAATAATAATCTTTGCCTACATGTATATATGTATGATAATGGTATATACATCTTTGACCTATATAAACCATATAATTATATTAGATTTGTTTGTAAATATATATGTTCTAGCAAAATAATGGAATCAAATATTTGTGTTATGTCACTTTAAATTAAAGGGATAGTCTATTCAAAATTAAACATTCAGGAATCAGATAAAGCATTCAATTCCAATCAACCTACAAATGTACTCATAATCAATTTCATTTTGTTATCTTTCTTATTTTAATTATGTATTTAAGTTTAGGAGGCATTCCATTTAATGTTCAGCACCTGTGTTGCACTTGCTGATTGTTGGCTACATTTAGACAACAGTCATCAAGCGCTCCCCATGTGCAGAATCAAAATGGGTAGATTCCTAAGCTTACTTTTCTGCTTTACAAAATTACAGATGATAATGAAGTTATATAGATAATAGGAGTACATATTTAAGTATATTAATAATGCATGCTCTGATTCATGAATATAATTTTGAATAGACCACCCCTTTAAGAAATATGTAAAAACCTAATTTTAAAGAGACAAATACAGATATAATATAATCCTTAAAATAAACATACTTTATCAATACATGCAATCCCCTAAGATTGCAAACTTGAATGGCATGATTACCTGATAGAAAATAATATAGAAAAATAAGTTCAAGGAAATAATCATGAAGATCAGTTTTATTATGACATATTTACCCTCATTCATATGTAATTTTCAATGTGAAAATCATTGAACATAGTCATTCAATACAAAACGATGACACAGTAAAGTGCAGCCCGGGGGACGAATGGACGTAGGGCTATTTGACCCCCACTTTATGGGATCGTTGGTAGGCTCCGCTGTGGGGGTGGAGGATGATGGGAGGAGTTAAATACTCCTCCCCGGCTGAAGAGCGGCAGTTGCAGAGTAAGGAGCAGCACGGAAGGGGGAAATTTTTTGGAAGTACTTACCTGATGGAGGCTCTGCTGTCTGAGTTGCTGGCGGTCGCCAGACAGAATGGTGAAGATTGGATCCGGGAGCGGCTGAACGGCGGTGCGGTGGCTGTCGGTGTTCCAGGCGAGGAGGTGGCGGTGAGCAGGACCAGAGGACGGCCAGCCAGGAGGTCGCGGCCACCGGAGCGACTAAGTCCGGATCTTGACGGTGCCAGGCCCAGGAGAGGTAGCGCGGGGCCTGGGCGGCCGGTGGAGGTGGCTGGAAGGCTGGATGGTGGTTGAGGACATCGAGCAGGAGCTGGGGCTGAGTCGCGGCCTAGCACGGTGCCGGTTGCTGAGGTCATGGTCGGGCGGCGTCAGGAGGAACCGGGCGCTGGAAGAGGCAGGAGGAGATCGTTGAGGGGTAGGACCAGCAGCGTGGAGGAAGGTAAGTGCCGCTGGGCTATCGAAGATTGGGGCTGCAAAGACAAACAAAAAAGGAAAAGAATAAAAAAAAAAAAAAAAAAGAGGAAATAAAAGAGGTGGATGGAGGACGGAAAGGGGACCTTACTGAGGAGGGGGGGGGAGCTGGGATAAGGCTCAGGGGAAACGGGGAACAAGCTGGGTGGAAAAGATGGCAGAGGGGCTTACCTGGGGGAGCCAGGATAAGGCTCAAAGGTGAAGCGGGAAAAAATTAGAGAGCAGGTGTATGGGGGGGGGTCAACGACCGTGATAAGGCTGCTTAGTGGAGGTTAGTGGGGGCAGGAAGAAGGATTCGGGAATGGATAACGAGGGGAGGCTGGGATATGTCCAGGACATAGTGTTAGACATTAGGTTAGTCGGGGTGTGGCCGGGGATATGGCCGCAGGGCAGGTTATGGGTAAGGGAGGCGGAAGGGAAAGGTGGGCATATTTTTGCAAGGCCAGGGGTGGGCCTAAATTTAAAAAAAAAAAAAAAAGGGGGGGGGAAGGGTAGTTGGGAGGAAGTTAGGGAGGTTATAATGAGGGAGTGAGTTTTAGGGGTTGACAGGTGAATGGGGCCATGTGGTTAAGGGGGCCATGTCTAGGAAAGGGGCTGGGAGCGGTACAGCCAAAAAAAATAATAAAAAAGTGGGGTCTACGGATGGTGATTATGTGCTGGTAGCGGGTCCTCCACAGGACTGGGTGGGCTTTTCCCAGGGGGGTCTGTTGCTTTGGTAGGGAGAGGCCCATGCAGGAATAAGGGGGGCAGCTGCTACAGCTTAGGGGAGGCCACACCGGTTAAGGGGGGGGTTGTGGTAAACAAGGGGTTGGTGGGGGGGAGGAGGTAGGTGGGGTGTTAGTGGACGGGGGAGAGGTAAGGGGATATTACATTTTTTATGATTTTTCAGGGCCCGCTGCGGCGGACAGAAGGGGTGTGGAGGCTGTGGAAGCCAGGAGAAGAAAAAATAGGGAACGGCAGGAGGAGGTTACGGATCCACCACTGGAGTTGGAGGCCAGTGGAAATTTTGAGGAGGAGGATCCATTGGAGGGAACGTCATCGGGAACAGTGATGGCTGGCCAGGTAGGGGGTATGTCAACCCTGGTGCAGCTTCTTCAACTGTTGTCTCCCCAACGGAGTGCAGAAGGAGTGGGGCAGGGGGAAGGGGGTCGGGGGGCAGGAGGTGATAGAAGGGGGGAAGGGGGTGTATTGACTATGTCTTCTTCACAGTCTGTAGGTGCTGGAGGGAGAGGGGCTCATCGCCCGCTGTCAGGACAGCAGGGTCCAGCAGTCGCCGGAGATCGAGATCACCGATACGGTGGCCTCAGGGTGGAGGCAGGCCCGCGTTGCCACCCCGAGCACGAGTGGACAGGGATTGGGAAAGGAGCAGGTACGGCAGGGGGCGTTCTCCTGCCAGGCGAGATGGAGTACGAAGGAGGCTGGACATCAGCAGAGGTTGTGACAGTGAAGGGAGAGAGCAGAGGAGAGACCAAGGGTCGGGTCAAGCACAGATGCCGATGAGGGTGCAGCAGCCTACAGGTGAGGTGACGGCTGGTCGTGCGCCAGGAGTGAATGTGGTGGGGATTGGAGAGAGAGAAATGCTAGTGGCGGGCTTGAAGGGGCTGTTGGCAGCGCTGGAGAAGCCTAGTGGGTCAGGGGTCCCGGGGGCATCGGCATGGGTGGCCCCGGGTACAGGGATGTCGGGAGTAGTAGCGCAGAATAGCGGATTCACGGGAGTGGGATTGTCACCGGTAGCGGTAAGGGAAGTGGTTAGGGTGCCGGAAGGGACGCTCAGGAGGCCTTGCCTATGCTCGGTGGGCCCGTTAGGTATTCATCTAACGAGTGAGTTGAGGGAAAAGATAGGGAAGAGGGAATTTGTGGAGATATTCTCCCTGTTGCCCTTGGAGCATGTGTTAGAGGTGAAGGAGGATGAGAAGGAGAAGGGAAAAAAGGAAGAGGAGGAGAGGAAGAAAAGGTGGAGGAAGTTACCCAAGACGTTTGCGAACTGGTCCCAGGCTTTTCGGATATTAGCCAGCGTGTTTTGTGAGAAGTTCCCTGAGCAAGGGGCATCTCTTTTTTGCTATTATGAGGAGATAGCTAGCGCTTTTGGGACATATTGAGGGATGGCCTGGTGGAAGTATGATGAGGGGTTCAGGCAGCGAATGGTGGTCCACCCAGAGATGCGTTGGGACGATAGGGATATGGGAATCTGGTTAGAGATGATGACCCCATTGTAGGGGACCCATTCCTTTCGGAGTTACGGACAGGTGGGGAGCAGTGCTGGAGCCAGCACGGGAACTGGGACAGCCATACGCAAGGGACTGTGCTTCCAATTCAATGAAGGACAGTGTAGGTTCAGATCCTCGTGCAAATAGAAGCACGAGTGTTCGGTGTGCGGAGGGATCCATTCTGGGGCAAAATGCTTCCGGAAGGGCAGAATGGGGACCCGGCCAGGAGAAGTGGATTTACCGGGCGCGGACGCCGGTGAGAGTAAGAAAGATGGTCCCGTGGCTCGAGGCATACGCCCGTGAGAGGGGGCACGCAGGGGATACGGAGTTGCTCCTAATGGGGTTTAGTTCGGGGTTTTTGATCCCATTTAGGGAGCAAAGGGGGTTGTCCTTCGTGGGGAATTTGAAATCAGCAAGGGAATTTCCGGAGGTGTTGAGGGAGAAGCTGGGGAGAGAGGTCCAGCTGGGGCGGATGGCGGGCCCATTCCGGGTCCCGCCGTTCTTGGATTTAAGGGTGTCCCAGTTAGGAGTGGTGCCTAAAAAGGACCCGGGCCAATTCCGAATGATACACCACTTGTCCCACCCGCGGGGTGTATCGGTGAATGATGGCATCGATCCTGAGCTGGTATCGGTGAAGTATGCATCGTTCGATAAGGCGATCTCGGTGGTGAGGGCAGCTGGGCGGGATGCCCTGTTGGCAAAAGCGGACGTGGAATCCGTTTTCCGGCTGTTGCCGGTCCACCCGAGGTGCCACCACCTCTTGGGGTGCAAATTTGAGGACCAATTCTATGTGGACCTCTGCCTCCCGATGGGCTGTTCAATTTCCTGTTCATATTTTGAAAGGTTCAGCTCATTCGTGGAGTGGGTGGTGAAGAGGAGGTCTGGGAAGGTCTCAGTAGTTCATTACTTAGATGATTTCCTCTTTGTGGGCCCGGCGGGGTCAGGGGTATGCGAGCTGCTGGTGGAGGTTTTTGGGGAGGTTGTGCAGGAATTTGGAATTCCTGTGGCAGCTGAGATATCGGTCCTGAGTTTTTTGGGGATCGAGGTGGATTCGATCAGGATGGAATGCAGACTCCCGGAGGACAAAATCCGGGACCTGCGGGAGGTGATTGACGGGGTCCTGAGTAGCAGAAAAGTCTTACTCAAGGAAGTACAATCGTTTTTGGGTAAGTTAAATTTCGCTGGGCGAATTATAACCATTGGGCGTATTTTCTGTCGCAGATTGTCCCTGGCGACAGTTGGAGTGACCAATCCGAAATTTCACATCCGTCTATCTTCGGAGGTGAAGGAGGATTTGAGGATTTGGAAAATCTTTTTGGAAGACTTTAATGGAAACTTGTTAATTCAGGAGACCGGTTGGTCGGATGACCAAATGTGTTTATACACAGATGCGTCGGGTGCCCATGGTTTTGGGGCATTTCTGAATGGTAAATGGTGCACGGGGGCTTGGTCAGAGGTGTGGGTTGAATGGGGACTGACAAAAAATTTGAAGTTTTTGGAGCTGTTTCCATTGGTGGTTGCTTTGAGGATCTGGCCTGAGCATCTCAGGGACAAGAGGGTTTGTTTTAATTCCAACAATTTAGGAGTGGTGTGGGCAATTAATCGCCTGACGGCGAATACCCCGGCAGTGATCCGTTTACTAAGGGCATTTGTGTTGGAATGCTTGCGGTGTAATGTGGCATGGAGGGCGGTACATGTCCCAGGGTGCCTTAATGTAATTGCTGACTCTTTATCCCGGTTTCAGTGGGATCGATTCCAAGAGGCAGCCCCCGGGGCAGATGCGGAAGGCAGGCAATGCCCGGAGGATCTGTGGCAGCTTGGTTGCCAGGAGCGTTTAGTCTGGTACAAGGGGCGTTAGCTCCTAGCACATGGAGGGCTTACGTCAGAGTGTTGAAAATGTGGAGGAATAGAGTGGAACAGGAGGACCGACAAGGAGTCAAGGAGGAGTGGGTGAGAACGCTGGTGGAGTGGATAAGAAGTTGGGGGGGAGAAGGGCTGTCGCCCTCAGACATCCGGAAGAGGATGGCGGCTTTGGCCTTTCTATTTCAAATGTTGGGGCAGGTAGATTTGACTAAGGTCTTTGTAGTGCGGATGGCGGTTAAAGGTTTGTGTAAAAGGAGGGTGCGGGCGGATGGGAGGCGACCGCTGACCTTTGCCATTTTAGAAAAGGTGGTTGAGAGGCTGAGGGGCATTTGTTCCTCACGTTACAAAGAAAAGTTATTTAGAGTGGCTTGCGTGCTGGCTTTTTTCGGAGCGTTTAGGGTGTTGGAACTGATGGGAAGGAATCGGCGGGATTTAGAGGGCCTGGCTAGGCAGGATGTGGTGTTGAAAGAAAGGTCAGTGGAACTATGGGTGAGGAGATCCAAAACGGATTAGGAAGGGAAAGGTGCCATGGTAGTATTGCGGGAGATTGGGGGCTGTTGCTGCCCGGTTGGTTCGGTCCGAGAATTTTTGGAGGTCTCACGAAATGCATCAGGACCGTTGTTGATGCATGAGGATGGGACTCCCTTATCTAGATATCAGTTTGTGGCTGTCGTGCGAAAGGCATTAGTGGCAATGGGGATGAAAGGGGAGGATTTTGGTTCCCATTCGTTTCGGATCGGGGCGGCGACGGAGGCAGCTACTTTGGGTTTGGATGCGGGGGTAATCAGAAAGATTGGCAGATGGAGGTCTGAAAGATTTAAGGGGTATGTGAGACAGGAGCTGGTGTTGCAACCGGGGGGGGTATTGATGAGTGGAAATCTTTTCTTTGTTGACAGGGCCGGTGAGCTGCTGGATCTTAGGACACTCCTATTTTCTTTGGGCGAGGAAGGTGGCTGCTGTTAAAGATAATGGGTTGCAGTTGGGGTTTTCCAGGGAACAGGTGCAAGTAAGGTGGTTAGGGGTACGAGGTATGAAGTGGGCTCAGGTGGTTGGGAAGGTGTCGGATTATGCTAAGATGTTTAACCCCCCCCAAGTGTTGGTCATCCATGCGGGTGGGAATGACCTTGGGTACATGTCCCAGAAGGACTTACTGTGGGAAATGAAGAATGGGATTGACAGGTTGCTTGCATTGTTCCCGGGATTGATTTTGGTGTGGTCTGAGATTGAGAGCAGGCTGGTGTGGCGTTCTGCTTGGGACACGAAGAAGTTGGAAGCATCTAGAAGGAAGGTGAATAGTACAGTCAGTGGGTATGTGAGAAAGCTGGGCGGTGTGAGCCTTAGACATGTGGAGTTTGAAGGGGAGTCAGGCAGGTGTTTCTACTTGAGGGATGGTGTTCACCTGAATGAAGTTGGTTTGCACCTATTTAATTTCACTATTAAGGAGGGGATTGAAAAGGACTTAGCCCTGTGTGGCGGTACTCGCTGAGGGCGAGTGGTGGCGGGGTGCTTGCTGTTATCTATTGAGGCTTACGTCTGATGGATAGTGGCTGGTACTTCTGTCGGTAACAGAAAGGGGAAAGTGATGGTGGATGCCCCGCCCCTGAAAGGGGGTGGGGGCTTATGGAGAGACTAAAAGCAAGCACTGGGTGAATTGTTAAAAAAATGAGAGGTTTATAATGTTGATAAAGTTTAACTTGTTGTTTATTGGTTAATAAACAGGCTGCGGCCTTTTCTTTCCCATAAATGGTGGTCTTGTTTTTATTGAGGAAGGATGGAGTGAACTCAGAAATGAGGGGTCAACTATAATGTGGCATAGTACTAATATTTATAAAATATATGTAATATCATATTACAAAAACTATACAGATATGTTAGATGTTAATAACACAATGTACAGAATGACTAGAATAGAGCACAATACTCCCCTCTTAGGTGACCGCAGCCTTCTAACAGTCTCTCCCAACAGGACTGTGAGTAGAATATGGATTAGATAAATAGAGGCGCTGGTCTTCAATATTATGGTGCACACTGAAGAAAGAAACTTGACTTGTGATTTGCAGAAGTTAACAACAAAATAATGTGCAGTATACTCACTCCGAAAATTTCAGAGTTCAGCTTCTTCAGAAGGATCTATATCCTGGTTTTCCCATGATGTGCTTTAGTATCTATAAATAATGGAAATTACACTGCAGGTGATTCTATCTTTAAATTGATATAAAGTGCAGTATACTCACTCCGAGTAATTCGGAATCCGGCTCCTCAAAGATAGTTGGTAACTTTAGAATACTTCCAAAAAAGGCAGCAAAAATACTTGTTGTATCAAACAAATATTTATTAAAACGTATTAAAAAGCTCTTTTTCAGCTTGGCTCTACGCGTTTCAACGACTAAATCGTCTTTTTCAAGAGCAGTAAAAAACAATTGGAAGTGCTGCCTTAGGAGTATTTACAGGTGTATTTATACAGGTAATCAATGTTCCTGTTCCGGTGACAAACACCGGAATAGGACTCACAAATAAAACATTTTATTTTTATTTTTATCCCCATCCGATTGTGTTTTGAGAGTAATGCATTTTTTATATATATGCTTAAGCTATTTCGCTCAAAATCTCAATAATTTGCCAAATCGGATCGGTATAAACAAATTGAACGTTATTTGACCAATCACAATGAAAATAATATGGAAGTTCCCTTTCGAGTCCCGAATTTGTGCAGTTCCCTTTCAGGTCCGCCAAATGATGCGTTGTCATGTGTTCCAATTCAACCAATCGGATGGCGAGCGTTGTTCCAGATACTTTGTGTGTGAAAATCTGTTTCCTGGTTTGTCCGGACAGTTCTATATCACATGTCCCGAATTGGCCAATCTCTTTGTGAGCGATGTTTTCGCCATATTCTTGTGATAGCCGATATTCTGAATTTCTTCTAAGGGGTATGTAATGGAAAGTGCAGGTCACTTTGGGTCATATATATTTCAAATACAGAAACGAATACAGTGAAATCCCTTCTTGGGAAAAAAAAACAAAAAAAAACTTTTCATACCTTAGGATAGATTGTCTAAAATTTTAATAACTAGAGCTAACAATATTGTATCTAAAATTGAATAATAATAAAAATAAAAAATGAAATAAAATTAAATTAAAATAAAAATTAAGATAAAATGATGATAAAAAAAATAAAATAAACTACTCATAATATTGGAAAAATAAAATAAAAGTGGTTTAGTCTCCTTTATAAGAAGGACTCAAACATAGATTTAAACATTTGGACATTTTGATACATTTTCATTCTACATCAATCAAATATCTACATCCTTGAATATAATAAAATTTATGTATATATAAAATAAATGATTAAATACAAATAAATGCATAATATAAATGTGGGTGTGTAATTTCTCTATATTGAGTTTCTCTATATTGAATTAAATGAATGCAGCCACTCTAATATCTTTATTTAAACCATAGTGTCCATATGTTTTTAGTGTGTGTATCCACCATAGTTCTCTTTTGTTAAGTTCTTTTTCTATCTCCCCCCCTCTCCAATGTAATGAAACTTTTTCTATTCCAATCCATGATAGATGTTTTTTGTCATATAGTGGACAATTATTATAATGTAAAGGGACACCGTGATCTTCTTTCTCCTTTTCAATTTTGTTAAGGTGCTCTAGTATACATGTCTTTACAAACCTTGAGGTTTGACCTAAATACTGAATCTGGCAATTACACTGAAGTAAGTAAATTATATTTTTGGTTTTACAACTAATAAAATCTTTTATTGTATAGGATTTGCCTGTTACAGAGGAAGTGGATGTCTTGTATGTTTTCTTAGTGTGATTGCATGCTTTGCAATGCCCACATGTATAAAATCCTGTTTGCAATTTGAATGGGTTTTGGAGGCTTCATCCCTTTGATAAGGGAAGGAGCTAGTTTCTGTTTAAAATTTGTTCCCTTTCTAAAGGTTATTATTGGTTTATTAGGAATGATATTATTCAAATATTCATCATTTTTAAGAACATTCCAATGTTGATTTATGATATGTTTAATCTGTTTATGTCCACTGTTGTATGTGGTAATAAACCTTGGGAAATTTGAATTATTTATAACGTCTTTTATGGTATTTGAAATTAAAGAATCCTGATTCCTATTTTCCACTTCAACCCTATCTTGTTCTAAAATATTACTGTCATAACCTTTATGTTCAAATCTTTCTTTGATTATTTTAGATTGAGTTTTAAAGTCATCTATGGTATCACAATTCCTTCTTATACGAAGGAATTGCCCTTTGGGGATAGCTTTTAGCCAAGTTGGGTGATGTTCACTATCTCTTCTGATGTAAGTGTTCATATCGCAACTTTTAAAAAAGGTTTTGGTGTGTATATTTCCTGCTTCTACAAAAATTGTTAAATCTAGAAAATTAATTTGGGTTTTATTGAATTCTGGTGTTAATATTATGCCCATATTGTTTTCATTTAAGTGGGAAACAAAGTTTTTTGATGCCTCCTCATCTTTATTCCAGATACATAAGACATCATCTATGTACCGCCGCCAAGACACCAGGCCCGCCCCAGCCACGCCACATGACCATACATAAGTGTGTTCAAAGTGGTCCATGTAAATGTTGGCGTAGCTTGGGGCGAACCTGGTGCCCATGGCGGTGCCACATATCTGAAGATACTGTTTGTTATCAAACCAAAAAAAGTTATGCTTTAATATGAATTCTATTGATATTAAAATGAATTCTAATAATGCGGTAGATAGATTGTCATCTTGTTCAAGTTTCCATTTTATGGCTGCTATACCTTTTTTATGGTCAATAATAGAATATAGAGATGTTACATCCATTGTTAGCCATGAATAGCCTGATTCCCATTTTGTATCTTTGAGTATGCTGAGTACCTGTTTTGTGTCTTTAAGGTATGATCTTGCTGTTTGGGCATAAGGTTGCAACAAATGATCTATGAAGGCCGATAGATTACATGTCAGGGAATCTATCCCACTAATTATAGGCCTCCCTGGGGGTCTAAGTGGATCTTTATGTAATTTAGGGATGAAGTAAAAAATAGGAGTCTTGGATTCTGTTTTATTTAGAAACATGAATTCATCCTGAGAAATAATGTCTCTGTCTAGAGCTTGTAACAAAATTTCATTTAGTTCTGAAGTGAATATTCTTTTTGGATTATTTTTCAAAATTTGATAAGTCTTTTTATCTGATAGGATTCTATTTGCTTCCTCCATGTAGTAGCTAAGGTCCATTACTACTATACTTCCCCTCCTTAATGATGATGTCTTCTCTTTTGTTTAAATTTTTGTAAATCTCATTTTCTTGTTTGTTTAAGTTGAAATATTTAGGTTTTGATTCAATTTTTTCTATGTCTTTTAGAATTAATTTGCCAAATACTTCTATGTTTGGACCTTTACAATGACTAGGATAGAAAGTGGAAGTGTTTTTGAAATAAGTTCTTGAGTCCCTATTTGGTGGAGGGTTTTCTTGATTTCTGCTAAGTATATCTTTTCTGGCAAAAAATCTTTTGACAGTTAAGTTCCTAATAAATTTCTGTGCATCAATAAATAATTGAAATGTATTGACACTTTGGGTGGGAATAAATTTTAAACCCTTAGAAAGAATATTTTTTTCTTGTTCAGTTATTACCTGTGATGAAATATTGTGTATACCTAATCTCTCAGGCTCCTTCTTCTGTGTTTTGCCTCCTCTACCTCTTGTTCCTCTAAAGGATCTGGTGTTCTGTCTCTTTTCCTCTGATTTATTCTGTCTGGGCGAAGTGGAGAATATCTGTTGGGGTGGGTCCAACCCTGATTGGTTGGTGTGTGATTGGTTCCTACTTTGTGTCTTTCTTTGTGTGTGTTCTGTGGAAAAGGGTGATTCGAATCTTGTTCATGTCTTACTTTGTCAGTGACATAGTGACTTTCTCTTTTATCTCTTGTGTCTTTTGGTGAATGTGTGTTCTTATAGTGATTAGAATGATTAAAATGGTGATTATGTTTTGATCTGTGCTGATTCGTTCTTCTATATTCATTGCGATTATTTTGATTACTATTCCTTTGGTGCAAAACTTCTCTATTTGGTGGATATCTATTGTGATCATAATTATTATGTGTTTGTCTTGTATCATAATCCCTGTAATTGTTGGAATCATTTCTACGGTTATAATGAGAGTGATTGTGATTAGAATGATCCCTATTGGGTCTAGAATAATTATCTTTAGAATCATATTGATTTCGATGTGAACTATGTGTTGTGTTTTGATTATTTCGTAATGTGGTTCTCCCTCTAGATTGGTCCCTTTGTGGAATATCCCTTCTGTTATGTGAATTGAGTTGTGGTTGTATGTATGGAGTTCCATTTTTGAAATCTTCACTGTCATTAAGTTATTTGTTGTATTTGGAGTCCCCAATTTGTTCATCTAGTTCTTTAGCTTGTGTTTTAATTTGTTCGAATCTATCGTTACATGTTTTGCTTGAAAGGAAGGGTGTAAGTTCAGTTTCTAATGTAAAAATTTCTTTTTCAATGTGTTTCAAAACTATATCTTGATGTTCATATAGTAAACTTTCTAAATTGGTTGAACATTTATGGAGAGCTGCATTCCATTTTGCCATGAATTCTTTATCATCTGTGCCGAAAGCTGGCACCTTGGATACCCTTAAACCTCTTGGGACTATTCTTCATTTAAGTATCTGCTTAAAAAGGTTATTTCCCACCATTTTTTGGTCTCTTTAGTGTATAGTTTCTTAAGTTTATTTATTATAAATTCCCAATTATTTTTTTCTTCATCTGAATGTTTAAATGTATTATATTTATTTTGTCTAGCAGCTCTCCAATCAGAGAGGGTATTCTTAGTCATATTAGGAGAAAATACAAAATAATTACAAAAACTATACAGATATGTTAGATGTTAATAACACAATGTACAGAATGACTAGAATAGAGCACAATACTCCCCTCTTAGGTGACCGCAGCCTTCTAACAGTCTCTCCCAACAGGACTGTGAGTAGAATATGGATTAGATAAATAGAGGCGCTGGTCTTCAATATTATGGTGCACACTGAAGAAAGAAACTTGACTTGTGATTTGCAGAAGTTAACAACAAAATAATGTGCAGTATACTCACTCCGAAAATTTCAGAGTTTAGCTTCTTCATAAGGATCTATATCCTGGTTTTCCCATGATGTGCTTTAGTATCTATAAATAATGGAAATTACACTGCAGGTGATTGTATCTTTAAATTGATATAAAGTGCAGTATACTCACTCCGAGTAATTCGGAATCCGGCTCCTCAAAGATAGTTGGTAACTTTAGAATACTTCCAAAAAAGGCAGCAAAAATACTTGTTGTATCAAACAAATATTTATTAAAACGTATTAAAAAGCTCTTTTTCAGCTTGGCTCTACACGTTTCAACGACTAAATCGTCTTTTTCAAGAGCAGTAAAAAACAATTGGAAGTGCTGCCTTAGGAGTATTTACAGGTGTATTTATATTATATTATATTTATATTTCACTGTAATCGTTTCTGTATTTGAAATATATATGACCCAAAGTGACCTGCACTTTCCATTACATACCCCTTAGAAGAAATTCAGAATATCGGCTATCACAAGAATATGGCGAAAACATCGCTCACAAAGAGATTGGCCAATTCAGGACATGTGATATAGAACTGTCCGGACAAACCAGGAAACAGATTTTCACACACAAAGTATCTGGAACAACGCTCGCCATCCGATTGGTTGAATTGGAACACATGACAACGCATCCTTTGGCAGACCTGAAAGGGAACTGCACAAATTCGGGACTCGAAAGGGAACTTCCATATTATTTTCATTGTGATTGGTCAAATAACTTTCAATTTGTTTATACCGATCCGATTTGGCAAATTATTGAGATTTTGAGCGAAATAGCTTAAGCATATATATAAAAAATGCATTACTCTCAAAACACAATAGGATGGGGATAAAAATAAAAATAAAATGTTTTATTTGTGAGTCCTATTCCGGTGTTTGTCACCGGAACAGGAACATTGATTACCTGTATAAATACACCTGTAAATACTCCTAAGGCAGCACTTCCAATTGTTTTGCTCTTGAAAAAGACGATTTAGTCGTTGAAACGCGTAGAGCCAAGCTGAAAAAGAGCTTTTTAATACGTTTTAATAAATATTTGTTTGATACAACAAGTATTTTTGCTGCCTTTTTTGGAAGTATTCTAAAGTTACCAACTATCTTTGAGGAGCCGGATTCCGAATTACTCGGAGTGAGTATACTGCACTTTATATCAATTTAAAGATACAATCACCTGCAGTGTAATTTCCATTATTTATAGATACTAAAGCACATCATGGGAAAACCAGGATATAGATCCTTATGAAGAAGCTGAACTCTGAAATTTTCGGAGTGAGTATACTGCACATTATTTTGTTGTTAACTTCTGCAAATCACAAGTCAAGTTTCTTTCTTCAGTGTGCACCATAATATTGAAGACCAGCGCCTCTATTTATCTAATCCATATGTAATATCATGTCTGCTAAAGCAGAGAATATATTTGCAATATTTAGAATATTACCCAAAATACATACTGTAAGTGCTAAATATTACATACTTCAAGAGATTTGTCTTTAACATGGATTTATTGAAACAATTTAAAAGTGAATTGTGCATTAGTCCGAGGGAGAGTCTGTGTCTGTTCATATGATGTCAATTAAATCACCTCTATATCATGGCAATCAAATATATGTTGTGCATACATCAGTGCTTAAAAATCATAAAGATGCATTTCTCTAATTAGTCTAAATATTGAATAATATTCTTGACAACAAGGAGTGCATTAAACATGATAGGTATAGGTTTCAGATATCACATTCCCCACATGACTATAAGCATGATGCAAGGTGTTTGGCCATATCAACAGGAAGGAATATTTACATTTCAACTCTTCTATAACTGTATAAGCCTTATTAGCTTCATCTGAATGAGCAAACAACATATGCTTGTGGAATATAAATCATAACATTTACACATGTCACGTTGACCAATGTTAGATAGCATATACTGTATAAATTTCAGACACGTATCCCCAAGTATTCTTAAACGGCATAATATCCTCAATAAAAGGACACATACATTTATTAACAATGTACACCTGCATATTAATTGACATCATGTGAAATAAAAATGAATAAAGCTGTTAATGTTTAGCAAATAAACTCCTAGTAAAAAATATTGAACTATATTTTCTAATTTGGATTAGAAAAATATATGCATATTTATTAGATGGAAATCACACTTAAAACAAAGTGCTTCATACAAAAAAATAGATATTATATAACTGGAAATATTTTAAAAAGAAAAATAGTGCTTAATGCCTGCGGCGGAATTTGGGCTTTGGAGGAGGGTACTTGGGGTGGAAGTGTAGCATCTTGACTGACACACAATAGCTGACTGGGAGGCTAGAACATGTGATTCAGGGTCCTGCAGGGAGATGACAGAGGATGCAAGTGAGTAGGGAGTCTGTGGCCTAACTGCGAGCCTCTCCACTGCCTCTGCCAAGTGGACGAGTGAGGCATTATGTATGTCCATCTGTCTCTGTAGCCTCCTGAAGTCAGGCTGCTGCTGGAGCCTGGTGAGTCTAAGCTCCCTGTGAATGAGCCACAGTAGAGCATCCTGCTGGGGCTGTGCAGGAATATTTGATTCCATGGGGGCGACTTGGGGCTCCATAGGTGTCTCCGGCACATTTTCCTGGCTCTCTGTGGGGTTGTCGTCATTCAGTCTTGGGGACTGTGAGGGCTGGTGGTGGTGGTGATTGTGGTGGTGGCGGCATTTGTTGTGCCATGGGAGGGTGCTGGATCTGATGTTGAGGTGGCATATAGTAGAGATGCTGCGGTGGAGGCGGCATCTGATAATGTGGTGGTGGAGGCTGCATCTGATACTGTGATACTGCATCTGATACCTGCATATATCTCACACTAGTTTGGGATGTGCATTACACTGGGGTGTGCATTGCTATAACAACATATGTTCACATTTTCAAAGTGAACATTTTATAAGTGAGGCATTAGCAATAGAATTATACAATAATTACACTCAGTACTCAGCACAGTGCTGCTTATTAAGACAACATGCTGCCTATTGACATTTGCTGAAGAAATGCACACTACATCAAGCTAACCCTATTCTCTAAACTCTGCTTTCAGGTACGTGAATAGAGTCCCTGTCATTCTGCAAACTATTGACTGCACTCTGGTGTTTTTTTTCCTCTCATGTAACTCTCTTCTGGTACGTGAATAGAGTCCCTGTCATTCTGCAAACTATTCACTGCACTCTAGTGTTTTTTTCCTCTCCTGTAACTCTCTTCTGGTACGTGAATAGAGTCCCTGTAATTCTGCAAACTATTCACTGCACTCTGGTGTTTCTTTCCTCTCCTGTAACTCTCTTCTGGTATGTGTATATGTACATAGAGCAAATGATTTTAGGTTGTTAACTTAGTCCTTCATTTGTTGTACTGTTATCTAATGTCTTATTTCTAATGTTTAGTTAATTGCCATGTGATGTTCAATCCTTATCAATACTTGCTATTATTCTAAAATGTATAACGGTCTTATTTTATAGGTTTAACCTCCCCCAAATTTTATTGTCTGTTTACTTAACATCTCACCCTGACCAGACAAGAATCTAACTTTCCAATTGGCCTTTCCAATTGTCTTTGATTAGCAATCAACTAAATTTAGTGGACTCAGCTGACTGCCCTTACCAAGAGAATAGTGGAAAAAGAAATCCACTGAAAGAATGCACCTTAGCACTCTATGCCCAGACTTTTGGCGGTAGTATCCAGATATTTAAAACATAACTTTTATTAGGTAGATAATAAAAAGACTAACAAAAAAAGGTTAAAATGTATACACTCTGGTGTGCCCCGAGTAATGATCTAGCTTAGAGGTGACTATATCAGTCTTATATGTGGCCTGATTGTAAGTGTCACCCCGTAAGCTTGTCAATGTGTGTAGCAAGTGCTATAAGCACAGTGTAGTCGTCATATTTCCATAGTCAGTTATGGAGATATGATTCTAATTCTGAGTACTATGTGCACTATAGTACTAGAATAGACACAATATAATTATGCAATGGAATGTACAGTAAAGGTCTCTGTTGCACCCCTGAAAAATAATAGGAGAGGTGTCAAGGTGACATAGGTAACAGCGCTGGTTATTTGGGACTAAAGTACTTTATTATCCTAATTTGTAATGATGTCTGTTTTCCGTTATGCCTGTGGGGCAAACGATTACTTGTAACTTGGACTGGTTAGTTACTCGATAGGAACACTGTTTCTGTTCACTAACCCTGAGGTTTGTGGTTATGCAATATCTATCCGTAATATGGATGTCAATTTATATAGTACATTGACAGAAATTATATTTGATCTGCATTGCCCACCATAATCTTTCAGTTGAGGCATATACACTGAGATGTGGTGCCTTGTGACAATGGTTTGTATATTATTTATTTATATTTCATATTTTAGTAGGTCACTAAAATACATATGAGTAGCTGAGGTCTCTTTAGTCAAGTTAATAATGCGGTTAGACTGAGCTATGTAAGCACCTAATATAATGAAGTAGCAGTAACTAGCTAGAACTATGTATATAAAGCACTCTGGTGTTAGTGCTTGGATTAATATGTGGACACTGCATCAACTGGTTGATACAATAATGACTGGATATAAATGTCCTTAGTTCAATTATCACCATCAATTTTATTGATTTGTTAAATGTGTATTATTTATATACATAATTCACTATAAGCAAACCGCAATACTCTTATGCTGTAATTAAATAGGTGTTATAATCTCTACTGAAACTGATCACTCAGCTCACGTAGCTGTAGATATGATTATGACCCTTGGTATAGCGCCACTGTTGCTCCTATTATAAATGCCCCTTAGTACTTAGGTTAGGAATGGATAACTTGCATGTATGAAGAAAGTCTATAGAGTTACGTTCCTATTCCTTAACCACAACAACAAAGTGGCGATCTTGCATTAATGTAGTCCGTTTATACTTAGTATCCTTACTACCAGAACACCGTAGCTGTATAAAATAATATTGTAGCATAAGGAGTGTAACGTATATGATATTGTATAAAAAATACCATATGACTATATTATTCCCTTTTCCCTGTTAGCCGCAACATAGTGTTAGAGGATCGCTGTTAGGTTATATCATGTTTTAGTTATTACTTCATATAATGCTGACAGCGTTGGTTTAGATACCCTCCAAACGGTTACATATAATGATTGTCTCAATCTTAATTTAAACTGCTACTGTTAGTCTTTCAGCATTATGCCCATTGCAATATCACCTCAGTGACCATAGAATAAGTACCCCAAGTAAATACTATGTAATCACAAATTTAGAGTAATCTAGTGCTACTAGCTTAACAGAGTCTAGCCAGAGTGTAATTCATTTAAAATGCGTCTAGTCTGGTGACGCGTTTCACCCGTTAGGGCTTTTTCAAAGGCAGCAAGCTGCCGGCAATGACCCTATTTAACCCTCCTGATACCGGAAGTTCTGCCTAGTGGTCATTTCCATTTTATTCACAATGTGTCAATCATTCCTGTCTCTTCTTAAGGTGGTATTTTTGTATGGCTCGCTCATTACTCCACTTGTATACTATGATTCTTCTTGGTTGTCAAGTATCTTGTGTATCTTGTGTAATGAACTGTTAAGGTAGACCTCAGAAATTAATAACATTATTCAAAATGATATTCCTATTAATTATTTCTAAGAGGCTATTGCACTTTCTCATTATAACATATATGTTATAGTTGGTAAAGGTAATTGTCTTTCCTGTACTCAAATTTGTGTAAACATTTTAATATTTGGTATACCTTATACTTCATTTAGACCCTATTATTTCAAAGAGATTATTGTGCTTTTCTCATTATAACAAATATGTTGTTATTAGGTAATGTTGATTTGATAACTTTGAAGATGTTATGATTTTATTCTCGATCTGTCCTTACAGTGCTCCAATTTCTCTAAGCGTTTTAATAATTGGTAACATAGTAACATAGTAACATAGTAGATAAGGTTGAAAAAAGACTGAAGTCCATCGAGTTCAACCTATACAAATCTAAAATACTTACAAAAAGCTCCAGTTAAGCTTAAATAACCCCATTAAAATGTGACCCATTTAATACTAGCAATCATATCCATGAATTTTGTTTATATACAGAAATGTATCCAGACTATTTTTAAATGTATCTATGGTATTGGCATTCACTACCTCCTTTGGTAATGAGTTCCACAATTTTATTGCTCTTACAGTGAAAAAACGTTTCCGTTGCAGGAGATTAAATCTCCTTTCCTTCAACCTTAAATTATGACCTCTTGTCAGAAAAATTTTTCTTGGAATAAACAGAGCTTCTGCCATCTCTGTATATGGGCCTTGAATATATTTATATAAAGTAATCATGTCACCTCTCAAGCGCCTTTTTTCTAAAGAGAACAGACCCAGTTTGGCTAGCCTCTCCTCATAGGTTAATTTCTCCAATCCCCTTATTAGCTTTGTGGCCCTTCTCTGAACTTTTTCTAGTTCTGCAATATCTTTTTTAGCAATCGGTCCCCAGAACTGCACTCCAAACTCAAGGTGAGGTCTTACCAGGGCTTTATATAATGACAGAATTATGCTTTCCTCCCTTGAATCAATGCCTCTTTTAATACATGCTAGTATCTTATTAGCCTTTGAAGCCACTGCCCTGCATTGTGCACTCATCTTTAGCTTGTTATCTATTACTACTCCCAAATCTCTTTCCTCCTGTGTTTGGCTAAGTCTTGTCCCATTTAAAAAATACGTAGCCTGCTTATTTTTATTTCCAAAATGTAGAACCTTGCATTTTTCCGTATTAAATCTCATTTTCCATTCACTTGCCCATAGTTCTAATTTTAGCAAATCCCTTTGTAAAGAGAGTTCGTCCTGCTCTGACCTAATGACCTTACTTAACTTAGTATCATCTGAAAAATAGAGATGTCACTATTTAATCCTTGCTCCAAGTCATTTATAAAAATATTAAAAAGAACAGGGCCCAGTACTCATCCCTGGGGGACGCCACTGATTACCTTTGTCCAATCTAAGTATGATCCATTTACTACTACTTGTTGCTCCCTATCTTTTATCCAGTTATTTATCCATGAGCTAACATTTTCAGCTATTCCCAGTCCCTTAATTTTGTGCATTAATCTCTCATGTGGCACTGTATCAAATGCCTTTGCAAAATCTAAGTATATCACATCAACTGATTCCCCTTTATCTATATTTTTACTTACTTCCTCGTAGAATCTAATTAGATTAGTTTGACATGATCTATTTCTCCTAAAGCCATGCTGATTAGAACTCATAATCTTGTTTACACGAATATGCTCATCAATATAATCCCTTATAATTCCTTCAAATATCTTCCCCACTATTGATGTCAGACTAACTGGTCTATAGCTTCCTGGATCATCCCTGCTTCCCTTTTTGAAGAGTGGCACCACATCAGCTTTACGCCAATCTTGGGGTACCATGCCTGAGGATAATGAGTCTTGAAAAATTAAGAGTAAAGGTTTGTCTATAACAGTGCTAAGTTCCCTTAACACCCTTGGGTGTATTCCATCTGGGCCTGGAGTTTTATTTACCTTAATATTTTCCAGTTTTTTCCTGATATCCTCTAAAAAAAACCCAGTTAGTGGTATGGACTGGCATGTTCTATTCTGTTCCAAAGTATCATTCAATGGTTCCTCTCTTGTGTATACTGAAGAAAAAAACTGGTTTAGTACCTCACCCTTCTGCCTGTCATTATTTATCATGCTACCCTCCACACATTTTAATGTACCTATATTATCCTTCTTAGATTTTTTGCTATTTATGTACTTAAAGAACCTTTTAGGGTTAGACTTAGAATCCTTGGCAATTAATTTTTCATTTTCAATTTTGGCTAATTTGATTGCTTTTTTGCATGCTTTGTTACATTCCTTATAAATATTGTATGCTGAGTCTGTGCTATTTTCTTTTAATAATTTTAATGCCCTACGTTTTTTCCTAATTTCTCTTAACACATTTTTATTTAGCCATAACGGCTTAGTTTTTTTATTTTTATTTTTATAACCATAGGGTATGTGTTGATATGTATATTTATTTAACAAATTTTTAAATATTATCCATTTATCCTCTGTATTTTTATTAGAAAATACATTCTCCCAATTTATATTATTTAATGATTTCCTTAAATCGTTGAATTTTGCTTTCTTGAAATTAAAAGTCTTAGTTAAGCCTTTAAAACACTGCATATGAAAAGAGATTTCAAATGTGACCATGTTATGATCACTGTTACCCAAATGTTCTTTAACTTTTATGTTTGATATTATATCTGTATTGTTTGATAGCACTAAATCAAATATAGCTTTACTCCTAGTTGGCTCCTCTATTAATTGTGACAAGAAGTTATCCCTGAGAACATTTAAAAATCTCTCCCCCTTAGCTGAATTACTAGTTTCATTGGCCCAGTTTATATCAGGGTAGTTAAAATCTCCCATAATTACAGCACTGTTATTAGCAGCCTTACCTATTTGGATAAGTAGTTGAGTTTCCTCCAGGTCACTAATGTTGGGAGGCTTGTAGCATGTTCCTAGTAATATTTTTTTAGGATTTTTCCCCCCACTCTTTATTTCAACCCACAGGGTCTCTACATTGTCACTTGTATCATAAATATCTTCCCTTATTGTAGGTTTAAGGTTAGGTTTAATATACATGCAGATTCCTCCACCCCTTTTATTATTCCTGTCCCTCCTAAATAATGTATACCCCTCTAAGTTAACTACCCAGTCATGTGAATCATCCCACCAAGTTTCAGTTATACTGATAACATCATAGTCCTCTTCTGCAACTAAGAGCGTCAGCTCCCCCATTTTACCTGTCATGCTTCTTGCATTTGTTGTCATACATTTAATTTTCATGTGCTTTCTGCTGCTACTTGGTGTGCTTTCCTCTATACTTTCTAATGTGACATTTCTTAAAGGGACAGTAAACCTTTAACTCTAGTTCCCATTAAATTAAAATATTCAAGTTAATATATTGATTATTCCTACTATGCAGAGTAAAAGCGCAGTGGAAGCGTTTAAAAAAGTATTTTATACTTACCCAAATAACACATCTTCTGTCCGCCTACGAATTTGATTATTTTTTTCAATACTTACCGTCATAGCCCCTGCAGCCAACAGTGGAGCGAACGTCCGTCTTCTGCAATTTTGACAGTGCGTTCCCTCTCCACGTGCGCATGCGCATTACATCTCAGTCTTCAGCCGTATACACAGAATCTCAATGCTTCGTCGTGCATTGAGATTCTGTGTATCTGAATGAGCGGTGAGTCACTCTTATTGACAAACGAGCAACTCCATTACTTTATCGAAAGAGAAGATAATGTTTTATTAACTACTTTTTGAAAATTAAAATTTTAATTGCATAAGCTATTAGAAAAATAAATTGACATTACAACAACCTTAGGACATTTTTAAATCTAAATAAATTTATATGTAATAAATAAACTTACTAATTAAACTATTTTATTTATATTTGCTCGTTATAGTCTAGGGCAGTGCTTTCCAAACTGTGTGTCGGGACACACTAGTGTGTCGGCAGCAGTGTGTAGGTGTGTCCCTGCTTCAGCACTCATTTTTTTAAAAAAAATTTTTTTCGGTTTCTGATTTTCCACCTGCCGGCTATGCATATCACATGGTTGACTCGTGATTGATACCTAGGGGGACACAGATCATCTTAACCTATTAGCGCAGCTCAGTGGGAACTGAAACTATTCCCATTGGCGGCACATTGGCTCCTGACTGCACGTGTAGTCTCCTTAATTGGCTTGTGACTGCACATGTAGTCGGTGAGTGGGAGAGCAGTGTGTTTGCAGCGCGGCCAGTAGTCAATCGGACTCACCGAGCTCTGAGGGCAGCAGCTTAAATGCTGAGCTGAAGTCAGTGTGATTTTTTTTGCAGCTAGCTCCCAGTAGTGCATTGCTGCTCCTGCTCTTGATATATGGATAGGAAGTGGAAGCTTAAGAAATGCGAGTGTCTTTATCTAATATTCCACCAAATATTCAGAAATTGTGTTCATCCCATCAACCTCATACATCCCATTAAAATATCAAGTAGCTATTGGTGTTATTAAACTTTTTTTTAATTCTTGCACATACTTACTGTTACTTGTAAATACATTTTGTTATTATATCATTCATGTATGTGTCCGTATCTCTTAAAACAAGTTAGTTTAACCTCCTTTTTGCTAGTACAACTGAATTACTGTGTCGCAAAATGATGTCGGTCTAAAAAGTGTGTCACCAACATAAAAAGTTTGGAAAGCTCTGGTCTAGGGGGTAATTTAACACTCAATAGATTAGTTCTTTTTAGTAGCATATAAGCAGTAAATCACAATGCGGTTAGCATCACGATCCACTGCTTATATGTCAGTGGTTGAACTGCGCATGCGCAACAGAAGTGTAAATGCTCGCTCCGGATCCGAAAATGGGCGTATTGAAAGTAATGATTGATGGAACGGCCCTGCAGCGATGTCGGTGAAAAAAGTATCTGCGGCTACATGGGCGGATAGTGGATATTGAAAGAGGTTATTATTTAAACCGGTTTTAAAACGCTTCCGTAGCGCTTATACTCTGCAAACTAACTTCAAATCGTTATGATTTTAATGATTAACATTAATATTGTAATAGAGGGGTTAAGATTTACAGTCCCTTTAAGTCATTGTTCATTTACACCTTACTGTCTAGATTAATTAATTATATTTAATTCTTTATCCTCTTTACGTAATGACCTTATGTTAAATTTAATTCAGTAAGTCTGTGTGGTGGAGTGATTTTATTGATTTGTTGCGATATCTTGTATGATTGCGTTCTGCCAGTCCAATTTTTATCCTCCTTCATTCTATTGGTTCCTGTAGTTAATAGTATCATTTTGTGTAATCTTATCTGATATGATCATTTGTACATTATGGAGGATATTTTATTTTGCTTTCTTTATCTCCTGACTACTATGTTGTCATTTTAAGCTGACGGTGTTATTCATTACTTATCATATATAGTATGTTTTTATATATGAAGTACAATGAAGTATATACTTTCACTCTCTCCTATGTGGCAGTCCAGCTTGATTTAGTAGTATTAGTTTGTCATTCCAACTCCCCATTAATGGAATATGTTTATTCGATAACATAAGGTCTTAATACTGATAATCCTATTAATATCATCTGACAGTATACATTAATTTTATGGTGTATATGTCCTCTTATTCTATTGTTCTCTTATCTTGGGCAGTAGATGAGACAATTTCTTGTACGTACGTACTTTTTGTCTATTCTGCATATTACCAGTACGTTCGTACTTATTTGGTCCTCTCAGGATAAAAACTATTCAGATATTTATAATATCACATGAGTTTCTTGTGCTCGATTATCTTCATATATAGCTGTGGTGGGCGATTAATTAATGTGTTAATTGAGTACAAAACTTTGTCAAATAAATTGTGAGTTTGCTTGTGCTAGTGACTAAAACATTCAGACCTAGATTTGGAGTTTGGCGGTAGCCGTGAAAACCAGCGTTAGAGGCTCCTAACGCTGGTTTTAGGCTACCGCCGGTATTTAGAGTCACTCAAAATAGGGTCTAACGCTCACTTTTCAGCCGCGACTTTTCCATACCGCAGATCCCCTTACGTCAATTGCGTATCCTATCTTTTCAATGGGATCTTCCTAACTCCGGTATTTAGAGTCGTTTCTGAAGTGAGCGTTAGACATCTAACGACAAAACTCCAGCCGCAGGAAAAAAGTCAGTAGTTAAGAGCTTTCTGGGCTAACGCCAGTTCATAAAGCTCTTAACTACTGTACTCTAAAGTACACTAACACCCATAAACTACCTATGTACCCCTAAACCGAGGTCCCCCCACATCGCCGCCACTCGATTAAATTTTTTTAACCCCTAATCTGCCGACCGCCACCTACGTTATCCTTATGTACCCCTAATCTGCTGCCCCTAACACCGCCGACCCCTGTATTATATTTATTAACCCCTAATCTGCCCCCCACAACGTCGCCGCCAGCTACCTACACTTATTAACCCCTAATCTGCCGACCGCAAAGCGCCGCCACCTACGTTATCCTTATGTACCCCTAATCTGCTGCCCCTAACACCGCCAACCCCTATATTATATTTATTAACCCCTAATCTGCCCCCCACAACGTCGCCTCCACCTGCCTACACTTATTAACCCCTAATCTGCCGACCGGACCTGAGCGCTACTATAATAAAGTTATTAACCCCTAATCCGCCTCACTAACCCTATAATAAATAGTATTAACCCCTAATCTGCCCTCCCTAACATCGCCGACACCTAACTTCAATTATTAACCCCTAATCTGCCGACCGAATCTTGCCGCTATTCTAATAAATGTATTAATCCCTAAAGCTAAGTCTAACCCTAACACTAACACCCCCCTAAGTTAAATATAATTTAAATCTAACGAAATTAATTAACTCTTATTATATAAATTATTCCTATTTAAAGCTAAATACTTAGCTGTAAAATAAATCCTAATATAGCTACAATATAAATTATAATTATATTAGAGCTATTTTAGGATTTATATTTATTTTACAGGTAACTTTGTATTTATTTTAACAAGGTACAATAGCTATTAAATAGTTAAGAACTATTTAATAGCTAAAATAGTTAAAATAATTACAAATTTACCTGTAAAAGAAATCCTAACCTAAGTTACAAATAAACCTAACACTAGACTATCAATAAATTAATTATATAAACTACCTACAATTACCTACAATTAACCTAACACTACACTATCAATAAATTAATTAAATACAATTGCTACAAATAAATACAATTAAATAAACTAGCTAAAGTACAAAAAATAAAAAAGAACTAAGTTACAAAAAATAAAAAAATATTTACAAACATAAGAAAAATATTACAACAATTTTAAACTATTTACACCTACTCTAAGCCCCCTAATAAAATAACAAAGCCCAACAAAATAAAAAAATGCCCTACCCTATTCTAAATTACTAAAGTTCAAAGCTCTTTTACCTTACCAGCCCTGAACAGGGCCCTTTGCGGGGCATGCCCCAAGAAATTCAGCTCTTTTGCCTGTAAAAAAAAACATACAATACCCCCCCCCAACATTACAACCCACCACCCACATACCCCTAATCTAACCCAAACCCCCCTTAAATAAACCTAACACTAAGCCCCTGAAGATCATCCTACCTTGTCTTCACCATACCAGGTTCACCGATCGGTCCAGAAGAGCTCCTCCGATGTCCTGATCCAAGCCCAAGTGGGGGGCTGAAGAGGTCCATGATCCGGCTGAAGTCTTCATCCAAGCGGGCCAGAAGAGGTCTTCCATCCGATTGAAGTCTTCATCCAAGCTCCATCCATCCGGAGCGAAGCGGCAGCATCCTGAAGACCTCCACCGCGGAACATCCATCCTGGCCGACGACTGAAAGACGAATGACGGTTCCTTTAAATGACGTCATCCAAGATGGCGTCCCTCGAATTCCAATTGGCTGATAGGATTCTATCAGCCAATCGGAATTAAGGTAGGAATATTCTGATTGGCTGATGGAATCAGCCAATCAGAATCAAGTTCAATCCGATTGGCTGATCCAATCAGCCAATCAGATTGAGCTCGCATTCTATTGGCTGATCGGAACAGCCAATAGAATGCGAGCTCAATCTGATTGGCTGATCGGATCAGCCAATCGGATTGAACTTGATTCTGATTGGCTGATTCCATCAGCCAATCAGAATATTCCTACCTTAATTCCGATTGGCTGATAGAATCCTATCAGAAAATCGGAATTCGAGGGACGCCATCTTGGATGACGTCATTTAAAGGAACCGTCATTCGTCGTTCAGTCGTCGGCCAGGATGGATGTTCCGCGGTGGAGGTCTTCAGGATGCTGCCGCTTCGCTCCGGATGGATGCCGCTTGGATGAAGACTTCAATCGGATGGAAGACCTCTTCTGGCCCGCTTGGATGAAGACTTCAGCCGGATCATGGACCTCTTCAGCCCCCCGCTTGGGCTTGGATCAGGACATCGGAGGAGCTCTTCTGGACCGATCGGTGAACCTGGTATGGTGAAGACAAGGTAGGATGATCTTCAGGGGCTTAGTGTTAGGTTTATTTAAGGGGGGTTTGGGTTAGATTAGGGGTATGTGGGTGGTGGGTTGTAATGTTGGGGGGGGGGTATTGTATGTTTTTTTTTACAGGCAAAAGAGCTGAATTTCTTGGGGCATGCCCCGCAAAGGGCCCTGTTCAGGGCTGGTAAGGTAAAAGAGCTTTGAACTTTAGTAATTTAGAATAGGGTAGGGCATTTTTTTATTTTGGGGGGCTTTGTTATTTTATTAGGGGGCTTAGAGTAGGTGTAATTAGTTTAAAATTGTTGTAATATTTTTCTTATGTTTGTAAATATTTTTTTATTTTTTGTAACTTAGTTCTTTTTTATTTTTTGTACTTTAGCTAGTTTATTTAATTGTATTTATTTGTAGCAATTGTATTTAATTAATTTATTGATAGTGTAGTGTTAGGTTAATTGTAGGTAGTTTATTTAATTAATTTATTGATAGTCTAGTGTTAGGTTTATTTGTAACTTAGGTTAGGATTTATTTTACAGGTAAATTTGTAATTATTTTAACTATTTTAGCTATTAAATAGTTCTTAACTATTTAATAGCTATTGTACCTGGTTAAAATAAATACAAAGTTACCTGTAAAATAAATATAAATCCTAAAATATCTCTAATATAATTATAATTTATATTGTAGCTATATTAGGATTTATTTTACAGGTAAGTATTTAGCTTTAAATAGGAATAATTTATTTAATAAGAGTTAATTAATTTCGTTAGATTTAAATTATATTTAATTTAGGGGGGTGTTAGTATTAGGGTTAGACTTAGCTTTAGGGGTTAATACATTTATTAGAATAGCGGCGAGATTCGTTCGGCAGATTAGGGGTTAATAATTGAAGTTAGGTGTCGGCGATGTTAGGGAGGGCAGATTAGGGGTTAATACTATTTATGATAGGGTTAGTGAGGCGGGTTAGGGGTTAATAACTTTATTATAGTAGCGCTCAGGTCCGCTCGGCAGATTAGGGGTTAATAAGTGTAGGCAGGTGGGGGCGACGTCGTGGGGGGCAGATTAGGGGTTAATAAATATAATATAGGGGTCGGCGGTGTTAGGGGCAGCAGATTAGGGGTACATAGGGATAATGTAAGTAGCTGCGATTTACGGAGCGGCAGATTAGGGGTTAATAATAATATGCAGGTGTCAGCGATAGCGGGGGCAGCATATTAGGGGTTAATAAGTGTAAGGTTAGGGGTGTTTAGACTCGGGGTACATGTTAGAGTGTTAAGTGCAGACGTAGGAAGGGTTACCGCATAGCAAACAATGGGGCTGCGTTAGGAGCTGAACGCGGCTTTTTTGCAGGTGTTAGGTTTTTTTTCAGCTCAAACAGCCCCATTGTTTCCTATGGGAGAATCGTGCACGAGCACGTTTTTGAGGCTGGCCGTGTCCGTAAGCAACTCTGGTATCGAGAGTTGAAGCTGCGTTAAAAATGCTCTACGCTCCTTTTTTGGAGCCTAACGCAGCCTTTATGTGGACTCTCGATACCAGAGTTATTTTTATGGTGCGGCCAGTAAAACGCGGGCGTTAGTTTTTCGGGTCGTTACCGACAAAACTCCAAATCTAGCCGTCAGTGTGTTGCCAGATAAGTGCCATTATTATGATAGCTACTGATTAAGTGATGTACCTTTCAATTTAAGAAAAATATTTAGTTGAATTTTAGTGCACTGGTGACAAATTTCAAACCATATTAACCTCTTAAGGACATGTGACGGAATTTTTCCGTCATAAAACAATTGAGCAAACTGAAAGCTGTGTCCTTAAAGGGTTAATAAAATAAGATGTGTGGAGTGTGAATTGGGGAGTAAAAAATATATATTTTATATTAATCAAATAGTGTGATATTTATACTATATTGGTGACTTTAATTGTGATTGTGCTATTCTTATTAGATGTGCTGTTTGGTGTTAAGCTGTTTTCATTAAGATATGTGTAGAGTGAATAGGGACAAAGAAATGATTTGGCCATTATGTATTGGAATTTAAATTTATTCTCTAAATGTGGTGCTTATAAATAGATATAGTGCTTATTAATCTGATTACTTGTGACTTAGGAAATGTCACTTTAAGAGTTTCCTTGCTGTTAAAAAGATTTTTAGTTCTCATGATGTCTTGAGTATTTTCTGTATTATGACAGTCTAGAGAAACATATGGTAGCTGTTTTGTTCATTCATTCCATGTGGATATACCGTGTTTAATAGGTATATCCATTTACTTTCAGCTTTGAGTAGAGCCGTCTCCAGGTCACCACCTCTAATGCCTAGAGAGACCTTCTCTATTCCCCAGCATTCCAGTTCTTGTTTTCTGGATTGATGTTGTTTCAGAAAATGTGTTGCCACACTTGTTATTGTTTTTCCATTTGCCAAGTCTCTAGATGCATTGTTAATGTTCCTCAGATGCTCCATTAGTCAAATTCGGAGCTTGCGGGTCGTCATCCCAACATATAACATCTTGCATTTGTATCTTAGAACATATACTACCCCTTCCGTGTTACAACTGATGTATCTTCTTATTGGATGTTTCACTCCAAATCTGTCTATTACTTCAGAGGTTTTTACCATATGGTTGCAAGTACTGCAATTACCACATTGAAACGCTCCAGGGTTGAATGCGGATTTTGTCCTGTTAGTATTGAGATGGCTGCTACTAACCATATCCTTCAGTTTTTTTTGTCCGTCTGTACCCTATGGATGGTTGGTTACCTAGTTTGGTTTTCAATATTGGGTCCGTCATGAGGATATTCCAGTGCTTTTTAATGATTTTTATCACCTCTGGTGTTTGACTGTTGTGCGTGAGGATTAATCTGGGAGCCGTATTGTCCCTTTTGATTTTTGTACGAAGCAATTCATTTCTGTTTGTTTGTGTTGCTCTGTATTTTGCTTTTTTGACACTTTGTTTACTATAACCTCGACTCACTAGTCTCGCTTCAAGTTCCAAAGCTCTTTTGTTGAATGTCTCTTTATCAGAGCAATTTCTCCTTATCCTGAGAAATTCTCCTATCGGTAAACTTTTGATTGTTCCAGGATCATGGGCGCTTGTACTGTATAATAGGCTATTAGTTGCTGTCTTTTTTCTGTAGAGATCTGTTTTTACATCTGCATGTTCATTCTTGTAGATAGTTATATCCAAAAAGTTAATAGCCTTCTGACTAGCATCGTGGGTTAGTTTTATATTCAGATTGTTTTGATTTAAGATGTTGAGAAATTCCAGAAGCAGATCCTGGGGTCCCTCCCAGATGAAGAAAATATCATCTATATATCTGAGCCACATGGGGACCATGTCTGTGTATTTGATGTTGTTGTCTGTAAATACATGTTTTGCCTCCCACCAGCCTAAAAAGAGATTGGCATAGGTGGGAGCACAGGCGGTCCCCATGGCTGTTCCTCGTGTCTGCAAATAGAATTTGTTATCAAATAAGAAAAAGTTATAATTTAATATAAAACTCAGTAGTTGGAGTATGAAGTTGTTGTGTTCTTCACCTTCTTCAGAGTATCTTTCCAAATAGTATTGTACTGCTTGGATCCCCATATTGTGGTCAATCGACGTGTAAAGCGATTCCACGTCAGTTGTAACCAGCCATACTTCATTGTTTAAATTTATTCCTTCCAATCTTTGGAGTATCTGCATAGTGTCTCGAATAAACAATGGTAATTCTTGTACATAACCACGTAGCCTAAAGTCAACATATTGACTTGCCTTTTCTGTAAGACAGCCTATCCCTGATACGATAGGCCTTCCTGGTGGATTTTTGGAGTCTTTATGGACCTTAAGTATTATGTAGAAGGTCACTATCTTTGGATTAGGTACTGTAAGGTAGACATGTGCGGTTCGTTTCGGATTTCCAAATTAAAATACTTCCGAATCTACCGAATGAATCCGAAATAGCTGCCGTATCTCCGAATAAATCCGAATTAGCTCGGTAAAATTCGGCATTTCCCCATAGGAAACAATGGGAGTTTCGGCTGAAAAAAAAACTAACACCGCAGCTCGATTGTTTCCTATGGGGAAACACTAAGTCTGCACCTAACATAACACCCTAAAATATACCCCGAGTCTCTAAACACCCCTAATCTGACACTTATTAACCCCTAATCTGCCGCCCCCGCTATCGCTGACACCTGCATTATTTTATTAACCCCTAATCTGCTGACCGAATATCGTCGCCACCTACATTATAACTATTAACCCCTAATCTGCTGTCCCTAACACCGCCGACCCCTACATTATAGTTATTAACCCCTAATCTGCCCCCCCCAACGTCGCCGCAATCTAACTACAAGTATTAACCCCTAATCTGCCGACCCGATATCGCCGCTGCCTACATTATAGCTATTAACCCCTAATCTGCTGTCCCTAACACCGCCGACCACTACATTATAGTTATTAACCCCTAATCTGCCCCCCCCAACGTCGCCGCAATCTAACTACAAGTATTAACCCCTAATCTGCTGACCCGATATCGCTGCCGCCTACATTATAGCTATTAACCCCTAATCTGCTGTCCCTAACACCGCCGAGCCCTACATTATAGTTATTAACCCCTAATCTGCCCCCCCAACGTCACTGCAATCTAACTACAAGTATTAACCCCTAATCTGCCGACCCGATATCGCTGCCGCCTACATTATAACTATTAACCCCTAATCTGCTGTCCCTAACACCGCCGACCCCTACATTATAGTTATTAACCCCTAATCTGCCCCCCCAACGTCGCCGCAATCTAACTACAAGTATTAACCCCTAATCTGCCGACCCGATATCGCCGCCGCCTACATTATAGCTATTAACCCCTAATATGCTGTCCCTAACACCGCCGACCCCTACATTATAGTTATTAACCCCTAATCTGCCCCCCCCAACGTCGCCGCAATCTAACTACAAGTATTAACCCCTAATCTGCCGTCCGCAAATCGCCGCCACTATAATAAACGTATTAACCCCTAAACCGCCTCACTCCCGCCTCGCAAACACTATAATACATTTTATTAACCCCTAATCTGCCCTCCCTAACATCGCCGCCACCTACCTACAATTATTAACCCCTAATCTCCTGCCCACAACGTTGCCGCTACTATAATAAGGTTATTAACCCTTAAACCTAAGTCTAACCCTAACACTAACACCCCATAACTTAAATATAATTTAAATAAAACGAAATAAATTTACTTTAGTTAAATAAATGAATCCTATTATTTAAAACTAAATACTTACCTGTAAAATAAACCCTAATATAGCTGCAATATAACTAATAGTTACATTGTAGCTATTTTAGCCTTTATATTTATTTTACAGGCAACTTTGTATTTATTTTAACTAGGTACAATAGCTATTAAATAGTTATTGACTAATTAATAGCTACCTAGTTAAAATAATTACAAAATTACCTGTAAAATAAATCCTAACCTAAGTTACAATTAAACCTAACACTACACTATCATTAAATAAATTAACTACAAGTACCTACAATTATCTACAATTAAATAAACTAAAGTACAAAAAAAACCCACTAAATTACAAAAAAAAAACACTAAATTACAAAAAATAAAAAAATATTACAAGAATTTTAAACTAATTACACCTAATCTAAGCCCCCTAATAAAATAACAAAGCCCCCCAAAATAAAAAAAAATGCCCTACCCTATACTAAATTACAAACGTTAACAGCTCTATTACCTTACCAACCCTTAAAAGGGCCTTTTGCGGGGGCATGCCCCAAAGAAAACAGCTCTTTTGCCTGTAAAAAAAAACACAATACCCCCCCCCCACAGTACAACCCACCACCCACATACCCCTACTCTAACCCAAAACCCCCTTAAATAAACCTAACACTACCCCCCTGAAGATCTCCCTACCGTGTCTTCACCCAGCCAATCGGAATTAAGGTAGGAAAAAAGCTGTTAACTTTTGTAATTTAGTATAGGGTAGGGCATTTTTTTTATTTTGGGGGGCTTTGTTATTTTATTAGGGGGCTTAGATTAGGTATAATTAGTTTAAAATTCTTGTAATATTTTTTTATTTTTTGTAATTTAGTGTTTGTTTTTTTTTACTTTAGTTTAGTTTATTTCATTGTATTTAATTGTAGGTACTTGTAGTTAATTTATTTAATTTATTTCATGATAGTGTAGTGTTAGGTTTAATTGTAACTTAGGTTAGGATTTATTTTACAGGTAATTTTGTAATTATTTTAACTAGGTAGCTATTAAACAGTAAATATCTATTTAATAGCTATTTTACCTAGTTAAAATAAATACAAAGTTGCCTGTAAAATAAATATAAATGCTAAAATAGCTACAATGTAACTATTAGTTATATTGTAGCTATATTAGGGTTTATTTTACAGGTAAGTATTTCGTTTTAAATAGGATTCATTTATTTAATTAATGTAATGATAGTGTAGTGTTAGGTTTAATTGTAACTTAGGTTAGGATTTATTTTACAGGTAATTTTGTAATTATTTTAACTAGGTAGCTATTAAACAGTAAATATCTATTTAATAGCTATTTTACCTAGTTAAAATAAATACAAAGTTGCCTGTAAAATAAATATAAATGCTAAAATAGCTACAATGTAACTATTAGTTATATTGTAGCTATATTAGGGTTTATTTTACAGGTAAGTATTTAGTTTTAAATAGGATTCATTTATTTAATTAATGTAATGATAGTGTAGTGTTAGGTGTAATTGTAACTTAGGTTAGGATTTATTTTACAGGTAAATTTATATTTATTTTAGCTAGGTAGTTATTAAATAGTTATTAAATATTTAATAACTATTGTACCTAGTTAAAATAAATACAAAGTTGCCTGTAAAATAAATATAAATCCTAAAATAGCTACAATGTAACTATTAGTTATATTGTAGCTATATTAATAGCTAGTAGGGGGCTTAGATTAGGTGTAATTAGTTTAAAATTATTGTAATATTTTATTATTTTTGGTAATTTAGTGTTTGTTTGTATTTTGGTACTTTTCTGATGGATGGAAGACCTCTTCTTGCCCCGCTTGGATGAAGACTTCTGCCGGTCTGGATGTCCTCTTCTGCCCCATCGGATGAAGACTTCGGCCCGGCTGGGTGAACACGACTCAAGGTAGGGAGATCTTCAGGGGGTAGTGTTAGGTTTATTTAAGGGGGGTTTGGGTTAGAGTAGGGGTATGTGGGTGGTGGGTTGTAATGTGGGGGGGGGTATTGTGTTTTTTTTTACAGGCAAAAGAGCTGTTTTCTTTGGGGCATGCCCCCGCAAAAGGCCCTTTTAAGGGCTGGTAAGGTAATAGAGCTGTTAACTTTTGTAATTTAGTATAGGGTAGGACATTTTTTTTTATTTTGGGGGGCTTTGTTATTTTATTAGGGGCTTAGATTAGGTGTAATTAGTTTAAAATTCTTGTAATATTTTTTTATTTTTTGTAATTTAGTGGGGTTTTGTTTTGTAATTTAGTGTTTTTTTTTGTACTTTAGTTTATTTAATTGTAGATAATTGTAGGTACTTGTAGTTAATGTATTTAATGATAATGTAGTGTTAGGTTTAATTGTAACTTAGGTTAGGATTTATTTTACAGGTAATTTTGTAATTATTTTAACTAGGTAGCTATTAATTAGTCAATAACTATTTAATAGCTATTGTACCTAGTTAAAATAAATACAAAGTTGCCTGTAAAATAAATATAAATGCTAAAATAGCTACAATGTAACTATTAGTTATATTGCAGCTATATTAGGGTTTATTTTACAGGTAAGTATTTAGTTTTAAATAGGATTAATTTATTTAATTATAGTGTATTGTTAGGTGTAATTGTAACTTAGGTTAGGATTTATTTTACAGGTAAATTTGTATTTATTTTAGCTAGGTAGTTATTAAATAGTTATTAACTATTTAATAACTATTGTACCTAGTTAAAATAAATACAAAGTTGCCTGTAAAATAAATATAAATCCTAAAATAGCTACAATGTAACTATTAGTTATATTGTAGCTATATTAGGGTTTATTTTACAGGTAAGTATTTAGTTTTAAATAGGATTCATATATTTAACTATAGTAAATTTATTTCGTTTTATTTAAATTATATTTAAGTTATGGGGTGTTAGTGTTAGGGTTAGACTTAGGTTTAGGGGTTAATAACCTTATTATAGTAGCGGCGACTTTGTGGGCAGGAGATTAGGGGTTAATAATTGTAGGTAGGTGGCGGCGATGTTAGGGAGGGCAGATTAGGGGTTAATAAAATGTATTATAGTGTTTGCGAGGCGGGAGTGCGGCGGTTTAGGGGTTAATACATTTATTATAGTGGCGGCGATTTGCGGTCGGCAGATTAGGGGTTAATACTTGTAGTTAGATTGTGGCGACGTTGGGGGGGGGCAGATTAGGGGTTAATAACTATAATGTAGGGGTCGGCGGTGTTAGGGACAGCAGATTAGGGGTTAATAGCTATAATCTAGGCGGCGTCGATATCGGGTCGGCAGATTAGGGGTTAATACTTGTAGTTAGATTGCGGCGACGTTGGGGGGGCAGATTAGGGGTTAATAACTATTATGTAGGGGTCGGCGGTGTTAGGGACAGCAGATTAGGGTTTAATAGCTATAATGTAGGCGGCGGCGATATCGGGTCGGCAGATTAGGGGTTAATACTTGTAGTTAGATTGCAGCGACGTTGGGGGGGGCAGATTAGGGGTTAATAACTATAATGTAGGGGTCGGCGGTGTTAGGGACAGCAGATTAGGGGTTAATAGCTATAATGTAGATGGCGGCGATATCGGGTCGGCAGATTAGGGGTTAATGCGGCGACGTTGGGAGGGGCATATTAGGGGTTAATAACTATAATGTAGGGGTCGGCGGTGTTAGGGACAGCAGATTAGGGGTTAATAGCTATAATGTAGGCAGCGATATCGGGTCGGCAGATTAGGGGTTAATACTTGTAGTTAGATTGCGGCGACGTTGGGGGGGGCAGATTAGGGGTTAATAACTATAATGTAGGGGTCGGCGATGTTAGGGACAGCAGATTAGGGGTTAATAGTTATAATGTAGGTTGCGGCGATATCCGATCGGCAGATTAGGGGTTAAATAATGTTATTATAGAGTTTGCGATGTCGGGGGGCCTCGGTTTAGTGGTTCATAGGTAGTTTATGGGTGTTAGTGACTTAGTGTACTAAAACATACCGAATTTCGGAACCGAATAGAACCGAATTCAGCCGAATCCGAATAAATCCGAAACGAATTTATTCGGATCCGAATAAATCCGAAACGAATTTATTCAAATTTTACCGAATCCGATTCGATCCGAACCGAAATTCGAAAAGTCCGAATCGATCCGAACCGAAAACTAACCAAATTTTTTAGCCGTGCACATGTCTACTGTAAGGTATTTTCTTTCTTTTTCTGAAATTATTCCTTTGCGGAAGGCTTGATGGATCATATGATCATAGATCTTTTGATATCCAGTCATAGGATTCTGAAGGAGTTTGGTGTAGCAGTTTTGATTCCTCAGTTGTTTGTTTACCTCCTTGAGGTACATTTCTAGGGGCCATATAACTATGTTACCCCCCTTGTCGGCGTTGTGTATCACTATTTCATCTCTTTGTTTTAATTCCTGGAGCGCTGTCCTTTCTTTATATGTCAAGTTCTTATGTGTTGGTAAGGTAGGTAGTGCTGTAATCTCGTTACAGACCAATTCATTGGTGTTGATATTTCTTGGCATGAATGTAGATTTGTTTTTAATATTATGTCTCCATCTATTAGATGTGCTGGGGTCAGATTCTTCCAGAAGGTTTTCTAAATTTTGGATAGATTCTAATTCTTCATCATTCCATTCTGGATCACTGTCTGTGTGACTGAAGAATTTGTTGAGAGACAACTTGCGATTGTATAGTTGGATATCTTTAACTGTTTCAAATTTGTCAATATAACTGGTAGGACAGAAAGACAAGCCTTTGGACAATAGAGAAATTTGATCTTTAGTCAAAGGCATTTTGGATAAGTTTATTATGCTTAGTGATTGAGTCGGATCTGGGAGAATGGGCTCGGGGGTCTCCTGGATTGTCTCCAATTCCCTTGTCGTTCCGGTTGTATTCGACTCCGGCCTCTTGATGGCCTTTTGTTTTTTGCCCCTCCCTCTACGTGTTCTCCTTCTCTTTCTTCCAACTCTAAAAAATCTTTCCGTTTTTTATGGCTTGATGCTCTTGATGTGATCACACTTGGTGTAGTATTGGAGGAGTTACCATCCGTAGAGCTACCCTCCTCTCCATCTGTGTCTGATACATCACTCTGGACTATTGTTACTTTAGGATTTTTTGTGGGGTTCCTGAAAAATCCTCTATTTCTCCATTTATACACTCTATTGTTTGTGAAGTCCTGTATATCCCTATTCAGTTTACCCTGTTTACTGCTTTTTAATTCTTCTTCATACTTATCTAATTCTTTCTGATAAGTCTTATATAGTTTATCAAATTCGGGATTGTGTTCAAATTTTTTTAATGCTTCATTATATTCTTCAATTTTTGTCTCTAGTAAGTCATATTCAGCTTGATCGTGCTTTATAAGAATATTCATCAATTTAGCTGAACACTCTGAGAGTGCCTGTTCCCATTCTATTGCATAAGTATGGTCCTTAAATTCAAAGGCTGGGAATAGTTAAATCCTAAATCCTCTGGGTATTAACTTTTTTTCTAAATATTTGTCAAAAAAGTGTTTATTCCACCACACCCTATCCTGTTTTAGCATGGTTTTGTGGGCATCCCTTAATAATCCCTCCAGGGTATTAGGTATTACACTGTTTCCTTGATTGTTGCTCTCCACAAAAATTTCATTGAGATCTGCAGTTCTCTTAGTCTGACGGGCTTGTCTATCTCTGTCCCAAATAGATTCCATATTAATGAGTAAGTCTGTGTGCCTATTGTTAAGAAACTCTGGAGTAACCAGAGTGTAAACTTCAATACACAAGAGAAATTTAACAATGGCACTAACAAAGCGGCTAACCCCACAAATAATAGTTAACTTTCTATAGCGTAATATAGGTAACTGCGCTATATAGTATCTGACGTTATTATTTTGGTGGGTTGGTGCTGTGCATTAATTAAGTATACCAAGAGAATAGTGGAAAAAGAAATCCACTGAAAGAATGCACCTTAGCACTCTATGCCCAGACTTTTGGCGGTAGTATCTGGATATTTAAAACATAACTTTTATTAGGTAGATAATACAAAGACTAACAAAAAAAGGTTAAAATGTATACACTCTGGTGTGCCCTGAGTAATGATCTAGCTTAGAGGTGACTATATCAGTCGTATATGTGGCCTGATTGTAAGTAATTGTCACCCCGTAAGCTTGTTAATGTGTGTAGCAAGTGCTATAAGCACAGTGTAGTCGTCATATTTCCGTAGTCAGTTATGGAGATATGATTTTAATTCTGAGTACTATGTGCACTATAGTACTAGAATAGACACAATATAATTATGCAATGCAATGTACAGTAAAGGTCTCTGTTGCACCCCTGAAAAATAATAGGAGAGGTGTCAAGGTGACATAGGTAACAGCGCTGGTTATTTGGGACTAAAGTACTTTATGATCTTATTTTGTAATGATGTCTGTTTTTCGTTATGCCTGTGGGGCAAACGATTACTTGTAACTTGGACTGGTTAGTTACTCGATAGGAACACTGTTTCTGTTCACTAACCCTGAGGTTTGTGGTTATGCAATATCTATCCGTAATATGGATTTCAATTTATATAGTACATTGACAGAAATTATATTTGATCTGCATTGCCCACCATAATCTTTCAGTTGAGGCATATACACTGAGATGTGGTGCCTTGTGACAATGGTTTGTATACTATTTATTTATATTTCAATTATATTTTAGCAGGTCACTAAAATACATATGAGTAGCTGAGGTCTCTTTAGTCAAGTTAATAATGCGGTTAGACTGAGCTATGTAAGCCCCTAATATAATGAAGTAGCAGTAACTAGCTAGAACTATGTATATAAAGCACTCTGGTGTTAGTGCTTGGATTAATATGTGGACACTGCATCAACTGGTTGATACAATAATGACTGGATATAAATGTCCTTAGTTCAATTATCACCATCAATTTTATTGATTTGTTAAATGTGTATTATTTATATACATAATTCACTATAAGCAAACCGCAATACTCTTATTCTGTAATTAAATAGGTGTTATAATCTCTACTGAAACTGATCACTCAGCTCACGTAGCTGTAGTTATGATTATGACCCTTGGTATAGCGCCACTGTTGCTCCTATTATCAGCTGACTGCCCTGCCTGCATATATTTCACACTAGTTCAGGATGTGCATTGCTATAACAACATATGTTCACATTTTCAAAGTGAACATTTTATAAGTGAGGCATTAGCAATAGAATTATACAAGAATTGAACAAGAATTGGGCAACGGGCAAGAAAAGGGCAGGCACTTTTGTAATATTATGTTTTATACACCTTATTGTTTTCTTATACACTTACTACTGTAATTCTGTGTCTTATGTGTTTAACTGGTTCCCTCTTTTGTAAAAATGCCTAATATCTTCATATTCCTTTTCGCTGCCTTTTGTCTCTATAACAAACTACATTATTCAATTACTCATTCTCCCTCTCCACCTGCACTGTTCATTAGCCCATCTCTCTTAAACTCACCTTAAGTTTGTACTCACAAACTTTACCTATTCCTAAACACTCTCTCTCCCCCCTGCACCTCGTCTCAAAAGCAGTCTCATTACTGCAAATCTGTATCTCATCACGTCACTCTCCCTCTTGCTTTTACTTACTGCTGGCGACATCTCCCCTAATCCTGGTCCCCAACAACTGCCTAGCCGTGCACATCCATGTGTACCGTCCCACAGACTCAAAAAACAAAACTCTGACAACCTTACTTACATTCCTCTTGCATAAAAAGCCACTACCCCTTTCACTTGTGCACTCTGGAACTCTCGCTCTGTTTGCAAAAAACTCACTTCTATACATGACCTCTTTATCTCCCATTCCCTCAACCTTCTGGCCCTAACAGAAACCTGGCTCTCTCCCATAGACACAGCATCCACTGCTGCTCTGTCACATGGGGGTCTCCACTTCAGCCACACTCCTAGGTCTGGTAATAGACAAGGAGGTGGTCTAGGTATTTTACTTTTCTCTCGTTGCACCTTTCAACAAATACATCCCATCTCTTCCCTCACATTTTCCTCATTCGAAACCCACATTCGCTTATTCTCTCCTCTTTCTATACGTGTTGCAGTCATATACCGTCCTCCTGGCTCCTCAACTCAATTTCTAGATCACTTGGCTGCCTGGCTACCTTATTTCCTTTCCTCAGACACCCCTTCCCTCATTCTTGGCGACTTCAACATCCCTCTTGACAATCCCACTGCCTCCTCTGCAAAACAACTTCTGCAACTCACTTCCTCTTTCGGTTTGTCACAATGGACTGATTCTCCCACTCACAAAGATGGTCACTCCCTTGACCTGATCTTTAGCTATCAATACACTCTCTCAAACTTCTCAAACTCCCCGTTTCCTCTTTCTGACCACCATCTCCTTACTTGCAACATATCATCCCTCCCTACAACTCTCCCTCCTTCTGCTCCTCACACCAAACTTCACAGAAGCATTATGTCATTAGATCAGCAACAGCTTTCTAATTCCCTCAAACCTCTCCTCTCATCCTTCTCCTCCTTTTCCTGCCCTGACCAATCTATCTGCCACTATAATTCCAACCTTACATCCGTCCTTGACAATCTCGCCCCTCTTACCATAGCTCGGAAATCAAACACTCATCCTCAACCCTGGCATGCTCCTCTGACATGATACCTACGCAGATGTTCCCATACTGCTGAGCGGCACTGGAGAAAATCTAGGAGTTCAGCTGGTTTTCAACATTACAAATTTATCTTGAACTCCTACTATTCTGCCCTTAATTTCCATAAGCAACACCACTTCTCTACTTTTATCTATAATCTTTCTTCAAACCCAAAATATTTGTTCTCCACTTTCAATACCCTTCTCCGCCATCCCCCACCTTTAATGAAATCATATAACTGCGAAAATGCAAACACACTCTACCATTCATACCATGTGTAATGCAGAGAACCACCGGTGGTATAAAAAAAATATATATAAAAAATGTATATATAGAAAAAATGGACTGTATCCAAATATTTAAAAATAAATGTCCAAATAAAAAGAAAAAAGGTCCAGAGAAGGTATCCTCTATTTCATATGTAGCAAATATATAACAACTTGAAAGTTAATGTTATAACTCTGTGTTTCACTGTGAATGTATGGCAGCTTAGATTGCTGTTTGTTTTTAAATATCCACACGTTGATGTTTTCACATAAGTTGTTAATGTCAGAGTGTTAGTTCTTAAAACATTAGGGATAAGTGGAGCCTCTAATTCCCCTTGTGTAAAACAACTTTAATGGTACGTATCAAGTTTTACCTTATAGAAGTACCTGAACACTGCTATAGCCCAAGAACAGAGCACTCTGACATACACTTGGGAGAAAACACGCTGAAATTTACTGGATTGGAAACACTGCTATCTGATTGGCAAAAGGGTAACACGTGACATACACAGAAGCGGCTGAATCAAAGAGGACGCCGAAAAGAGAACGCTAACAGCTGAGCGCTGTGGATCTGACAATCACATAAGCAAAGGGGAAGTGTGGTAAGAGACCCTAATGGCCCCCAAAGGACATCAACTTCCATACATTCACAGTGAAACACAGAGTTATAACATTAACTTTCAAGTTGTTATATATACGCTACATATGAAATTTTTTTATATATATTTTTATACCACCAGTGGTTCTCTGCATTACACATGGTATGAATGGTAGAGTGTGTTTGCATTTTCGCAGTTATATGATTTAATTAAATAACAATATAATTGCATAATGAATTATATATTTTCCTAAATAAATTTAATTTTTATATTCATTCTGGTTGATGCTGTTGCTTTTTTAGCGCATTTTTGTTATTATATGCACTAACTGTCTTTCTCACATCTCAAACTGGATGTCCACTCACTACCTCAAGCTAAATCTCTCCAAAACTGAGCTCCTTATTTCCCCCCCTTCTTCAAAACTCTCCACCCCCAATCTCTCTTTAACTGTCAACAACTCCATCATTACCCCTACCCTGCATGCCCGATGTCTCAGGATCACATTTGACTCAGATCTTTCTTTCACTCCTCACATTCAGTCCTTGGCTAAAGCCTGCCGCTTCCACCTTAAAAACATCTCTAAAATTAGATACTTCCTTGCACAAGACACAACTAAGATTTTAACCCACTCTCTCATTCTTTCCCACCTTGATTACTGCAAATCTGTCCTCTCTGGTCTCCCCACCTGCCGCCTAGCTCCTTTACAATCCATAATGAATGCCTCTGCCAGACTCATCTTCCTTACACGTCGCTCTTCATCTGCTGCACCTCTCTGCCAATCCCTTCACTGGCTTCCTCTTGCCTCTACGATCAAACACAAAATTCTCATTCTGACATACAAAGCCCTCAACTGCACTGCTCGTCCCTATATCTCAGACCTTGTCTCCAGATACTCTCCCTCCCATCCCCTTCACTCTGCTCATGACCTCCTACTCTCCTCCTCTCTTGTCACCTCATCACACTCCTGTTTACAGGACTTCTCCAGACTGGCTCCCATCTTTTGGAACTCTCTGCCTCGCTCCACAAGACTCTCTTCTAGTTTTAAAAGCTTTAAGTGCTCCCTAAAGACTCTACTGTTCAGGGATGCATACAACCTATGCTAACCTTTTTTTATACCAGCTCCTCTCCTCCATTGCTATCCCCTGAACCCCCTTAGCATGTAAGCCTAAGAGTCCAGCTGTTTGTAGATCACCTTCTTAAGAGCTGACTACAACAGTGCAACTCTTGGCAGGGCCCTCTACCCATTTGATCCCTATAATTGTTTTGTTGTACTCCGCCTTTGTTTATAGCACTGCAGAATCTGTTGGCGCTCTACAAATAACCAATAATAATAATAATACTGTGCTGGTTTAGGATGCATCTGATGCTGTGGTGGTTGAGGATGCATCTGATGCTGTAGTGGTGGAGGATGCATCTGATGATATGTCCTCACAGATGAATATGGGGATGTGGCAGGAACATTTTCAACCTCATATGCCAGTGGCTGTTGCCCATCCACTTCCAGCATGCTGAGATAGGAGTATCCAGATTCAATCACATCCCCTACTCCTCACTGAATTCTGGAACATACCTGGCCTCCGGTCTTGTTGAGGACTCATACTCATGTTCCGATTCTGAAACATAAATTGTTATGATTAATTAATCTGATCAAACATATTACATTTGAAAATCAAATATATAGATATAGATAGGGGTCATTAACCCCTTCCTCAGAACTTTTATAGATATTTAGATATAGTTATATATAGATATATATATATATATATATATATATATAAAGATATATATATATATATATATATATATATAAAGATATATAGATATATATATATATAGATATTATTTCTATATAAACTTAAACATATTTAACCAGAAGTGTATATTTAAAGATTGTGCCTCCAAGCGACTCTTTGTATTACACATAGTCCATATATATTATATAGATAGAAAGAAATAAAATCTATACCCTTGCTTGTTTGAGCAGATAGCCACTCCATAAATCATGATGAATGTATCCACTACAGCTATGTTAAGATGCACTTAAATGGGCAGTAAAGTCAAAATTAAACTTTCATGATTCAGACAGAGCATGCAATTATAGGCCACTTTCTAATTTACTCCTATTATCATATTTTCTTCCTTCTCTTGGTATCTTTATTTGAAAAGCAAGAATGTAAAGCTTAAGAGCCGGCCCATTTTTGGTTCAGAACGTGGGTTGCTCTTGCTTATTGGGTGGCTAAATGTAGCCACCAATCACGAGCGCTAGTCAGGGTGCTGAACCAAAAATGTGCAGGCTCCTTAACTTACATTCCTACTTTTTCAAATAAAGATACCAAGAGAACAAAGCAATATTGATAATAGGAGTAAATTAGAAAGTTGCTTAAAATTGCTGCTCTATCTGAATCATGAAAGAAAAAAAAAATGGGTTTACTATCCCTTAAAGTTAATGTGCAAATCAGGCTTTGCACAATGTAAAATATTACTTGTCCTCAACCTACCTGGGTATGTTTTCCACTGATGTTTGAAAACAATTAATTACTAACCATATGTAAAATAGGAACATTCTATATTCTATATTACACATGTGCATGATTACATTGATATTTCAAGCACAAAGCCTATGTATATTTCTGATGTTAACATATATTTGTTACAAATAAAACATTTATTACATATGATATTTAATATTCACCTCACTGACGAGGCCCACAGAAGGCCGAAACGATCGTCTGGGGTTGTTGTTTCTCTTGTTCAGAAAAGAATTGCCTGGTATTTCGGCGCTGGACTGTCATTGGGCAGGGTCAGACTGATATGCTACAGGATATTTTTTCTCTGTGAAGGGGCATAGTGTGCTAAAAGAGTATGCACCCTGAGTGGCACACTATAATAAAATGAACAGGCACGGAAGTTTTTCCAGCTTTTGTTCTGTCTCAGCTGAGAGCATCTCTCTCTCTCTTTTTATTTATGCAAATTGCTCTTGGGTCTCCCTAAGAGTAAAAGGGGAAACCAGACGTGGACTCCTTGCACACATGCCCTTAGAGAGATGCGACTGCACCTCATTGACGAGGCCCACAGAAGTCCGAAACGATCGTCTGGGGTTGTTGTTTCTCTTGTTCAGAGAAGAATTGCCTGGTATTTCGGCGCTGGACTGTCATTGAGCAGGGTCAGACTGATATGCTACAGGATATTTTTTCTCTGTGAAGGGGCATAGTGTGCTAAAAGAGTATGCACCCTGAGTGGCACACTATAATAAAATGAACAGGCACGGAAGTTTTTCCAGCTTTTGTTCTGTCTCAGCTGAGTGCATCTCTCTCTCTCTTTTTATTTATGCAAATTGCTCTTGGGTCTCCCTAAGAGTAAAAGGGGAAACCAGACGTGGACTCCTTGCACACATGCCTTTAGAGAGATGCGACTGCACCTCACTGACGAGGCCCACAGAAGGCCGAAACGATCGTCTGGGGTTGTTGTTTCTCTTGTTCAGAGAAGGATTGCCTGGTATTTCGGCGCTGGACTGTCATTGGGCAGGGTCAGACTGATATGCTACAGGATATTTTTTCTCTGTGAAGGGGCATAGTGTGCTAAAAGAGTATGCACCCTGAGTGGCACACTATAATAAAATTAACAGGCACGGAAGTTTTTCCAGCTTTTGTTCTGTCTCAGCTGAGTGCATCTCTCTCTCTCTTTTTATTTATGCAAATTGCTCTTGGGTCTCCCTAAGAGTAAAAGGGGAAACCAGACGTGGACTCCTTGCACACATGCCTTTAGAGAGATGCGACTGCACCTCACTGACGAGGCCCACAGAAGGCCGAAACGATCGTCTGGGGTTGTTGTTTCTCTTGTTCAGAGAAGAATTGCCTGGTATTTCGGCGCTGGACTGTCATTGGGCAGGGTCAGACTGATATGCTACAGGATATTTTTTCTCTGTGAAGGGGCATAGTGTGCTAAAAGAGTATGCACCCTGAGTGGCACACTATAATAAAATGAACAGGCACGGAAGTTTTTCCAGCTTTTGTTCTGTCTCAGCTGAGTGCATCTCTCTCTCTCTTTTTATTTATTTAATATTCACCATCATGGACCTCTTCAGCTGGCACTGATGTGTCTATTGTCCCTTTACATCCCAGGACAGCTTTACCAGAGATGACATTAGAGAGCATCTCCTCCCATGACTTCAGGTGAATCCGCTTACTAGAACCACCACCTGTCCCACGTGCATATTTAGCCTGCTGTGCCATCTTTTCTTTTACCTTGGTTTCCCTCCTGCAGTTGTGATAACGATGTTTTATGCTAGCAGTAGAACGATTACGTCCTATGCAGTTGACTGCCACTCGTATCTTCTCCCACAACTTATTCTGGACACCCGCCCTCAGGTTAGGATTCTCCAGCTGAGGTGCCCTCTCCAAGTAGGCCTTAACCATAGCCTCCATCTCCTCCTCAGAGTACCTCTCCTCTCTTAGCTTGCCCTTCACACCTGAAGGGCGAGCAGACACACACTCTCCCTCCTGTGACTGGGGACCAGCCCTCTCTCCCTCTTCTGTTTCTGCAGGCTGCCACAGGCTACCACCAGCCCCACCCCCACTTGACACAGTCTGTCCCACTCACCCTCTTCTTTGTGTGCCTAGTTGAGGCTGACTCCTCCTCTCTCCTCCCACCTCCACTCTTCCACCCTCTCTCCTTCCCTCCTCTGCCAGGGTTTGAGGAAGGACAAATCCTCCACCCAAACCTCGGCCCCTAGAGCTGCCCATACTACTCCCTATTTCCCCCCTCCTTCTATCCCCTCTCTCCACTGCCCTCACCCTAGCCACCCCCTTCCCAACTCCACTAGGCCTATCAATCCCTTTCTCCTTCCTCCCTAACAGTAACCTAACACTAAAGTCCCTAGCTTACCTACCTACACTAATTCACCTAACTAAACCCTAAATTAAATATCCCCAAAACTAACTACCTACCCTATCTAGAACGTAACTATCACTATTCTATATACCGGCAAATAAAAATAAAAATGTGGGGGTGGAATTAAACAAAGGGATTTAAATTAAAAAAGAGATGGGCTAAATAGTCAAATATTATTATTTTTTTAAATACAAACTAGAAAATATATGAGATTAGAAAAAAAAAAAAATATGGGATGTAAATAAAAAAAGGGATGGGCGAAATGTATAAAAGGAAATAAAGTTATGTAGTGGTTAAGGGAAGGGTAGTTAAAGGGGAGATGGTAAGTGGGATAGGGGGTTAATGAAAGGGGTAATAAAGGAAGATGGGGATATGGGGGGGTTAATGAAATAAAAGAAAAATGTGAATGTGCTTGTATCAAATAAAAGTGTGTGTGTGTTTGTGTGTATAAACTGTGTGTTAATTAACTAATGTATGAATGTATGCGTGTGTTCCTAATATTATATGAGGCCTATAATAGGAATATATGAAAATAAAATTTCAAACTCTCCACTAACTCTCAAACAACTCTCAAAACCACCAAACTCCTACTAGCTCAACTAGCTCCTGTGTCTTTCTCTCTAGAGGGGATCACAGGTAAAGAGCACAGAGGCAAACCATTATTCTCATAGACAAGAGGCCTGATTACCATGGAAATGCACTTGTTATAGCGTTCTTTTCTACGTATCTGATATCGGTTGGCAGCGCAAACTTACGTACAGTCGAAAAGAGCAACACACGCTATCCTTTTGAATGGAAACCTGGTTCTAAAATGGAGTCAGAAATTACTTTTAGCTGTCGGCCGCTTCGGTAGACAGCGGCTCAATTTTTAACAGCTAAATGTAAGCGAGCCCTCTATGGGGCTGATTTATGAAACTGCGAGCAGACATGATCTGCTGTAGCGGATCATGTCCACCACACAGCGATAAATGCCGACAGCATACACTGTCACGTTTATAATTGCACAAGCAGTTCTGGTGAACTGCTTTTGCAATGCT